>NC_091225.1:6962713-7082713 GCF_040958095.1 Procambarus clarkii
GGGGAGGGGGATGAGTAGCAGTAGCAGTGATTCAAATAACCCTCCACCAAACGACAGAAGACCCAGGCCAAAGTATGACAGAAAAAACATGGAAGTTAGCACTATAATTGAGAGGGCATTCTCTGGGCCTGTAGAAATCAATCCCATCTGCTCATCATAGGGGACTTCAATCATGGAAGTATAGACTGGGAGAACAAGAACCTGCATGGGGGTACAGAAACACAGAGAGCTAAATTACTAGAGGTGGTAACAAAAAAGTTTGAAGCCAGCATGTCACTGGAACCCCCCCCCCCCCCCCAAAAAATGAGAGGCAACGATAAACCAGCAAGACTTGACCTAGTCTTCACTTTGAACGACTCAAACATAAGGGAAATAGGTTTTGGGACCCCAGTAGGAAAGAGCGTTAGCAGTGTACTGACGAGGAAGGGTCCTGAGAACAAAAGTCTGGCATTCCAAAAAGGAAACTATGAGGAGATAAGAAAATTCCTAACAGATATAACATGGAAAACAGAATTCAGAGGAAATACGGCGCAAGGCATCATGGACTACGTCACGCAGACGAGTAAGGAGGCAGCAGACAAGTTTGTCCCAGTCCAAAAGGAAAAAAAAGAAATACAGACGAGAAACCCATCTTGAGGTTATCTTGAGATGATTTCGGGGCCTTTTAGTGTCCCCGCGGTCCGGTCCTCGACCATGCCTCCACCCCCAGGAAACAGCCCGTGACAGCTGACTAACACCCAGGTACCTATTTTACTGCTAGGTAACAGGAGCATAGGGTGAAAGAAACTCTGCCCATCTCTTTAGTTTCTCGCCGACGCCCGGGATCGAACCCGGGACCACAGGATCACAGGTCCAGTGTGCTGTCCGCTCGGCCGACCGGCTCCCCATGGTCTAATCAGAGATGTAAGCTAACCAAGCAATAATGTATACAGGCATGGTATACAGAATATATACATATATTATTAAATATGACCGAAAAAGTAAGATTAATAATTCTAACACGAATTTTCTCGATCTTTCTGATGTTTCTTTTCACTGTTGATGGTAATTGAAAAATCAATTCTCCAAAATTCATTTTTATTTTTAGTCTGACACGACACTTGAGCGCGTTTCGTAAAACTTATTACATTTTCAAAGACTTTAGTTTACACTCACACACAACTATAACTGAATAGAGCTTAAACATCTTCGATTTTTTATACCTGCATTTGGGTGAGGTGATATGTTACAACAGTTTTGGATGAGGTGAAAACAAACTTTCAACACAAGACAGAACACGAAACAATGGGTATTGAAGGTAAGAATGGAATTGCAGAGGGCCTATTGGCCCATATTTCTTGATGCTTCTATATTGGAGCGGAGTCTTGAAGTGGGTAGAATATAGTTGTTCATTAATTGGCTGTTGATTGCTGGTGTTGACTTCTTGATGTGTAGTGCCTCGCAGATGTCAAGCCGCCTGCTATCGCTGTATCTATCGATGATTTCTGTGTTGTTTGCTAAGATTTCTCTGGTGATGGTTTGGTTGTGGGAAGAGATTATATGTTCCTTAATGGAGCCCTGTTGCTTATGCATCGTTAAACGCCTGGAAAGAGATGTTGTTGTCTTGCCTATATACTGAGTTTTTTTAGGCTTACAGTCCCCAAGAGGGCATTTGAAGGCATAGACGACGTTGGTCTCTTTTAAAGTGTTCTGCTTTGTGTCTGGAGAGTTTCTCATGAATAGGCTGGCCGTTTTCTTGGTTCTATAAAAAATCGTCAGTTGTATCTTCTGATTTTTGTCTGTAGGGATAACGTTTCTATTAACAATATCTTTCAGGACCCATTCCTCCGTTTTATGAGCTGTGGAAAAGAAGTTCCTGAAAAAATAGTCTAATAGGGGGTATAGGTGTTGTGTTAGTTGTCTCTTCAGAGGTTGCATGGCATTTCACTTTCCTTCTTATGATGTCTTCAATGAAACCAATGGAGAAGCTGTTGTTGAGTAGGACCTGCCTTACCCTACAGAGTTCTTCGTCAACTTGCTTCCATCCTGAGCTGTGGCTGAGAGCACGGTCGACATAAACGTTAACGACACTCCTCTTGTACCTGTCTGGGCAGTCACTGTTGGCATTTAGGCACATTCCTATGTTTGTTTCCTTAGTGTAGACTGCAGTGTGGAAACCTCCGCTCCTGTCCATGACTGTTACATCTAGAAAGGGCAGCTTCCCATCCTTCTCCATCTCGTAAGTGAAACACAACACAGAATTCTGCTCAAATGCCTCCTTCAGCTCCTGCAGATGTTTGACATCAGGTACCTGTGTAAAAATGTCGTCAACATACCTGCAGTATATGGCCGGTTTCAAGTTCATGTCGACTAAGACTTTTTGCTCAATGGTACCCATGTAGAAGTTCGCAAACAGGACACCTAGGGGAGAACCCATTGCGACCCCATCTACTTGCTTATACATGTGCCCATCCGGGCTCAAGAAGGGTGCCTCTTTAGTACAAGCTTGGAGTAGTTTCCTTAGAATGTTTTCTGGTTTGTCAAGAGGAGTACAGACTGGATCACGATACACTCAGTCTGCTATCATCCCGATTGTTTCATCCACAGGTACGTTGGTAAACAGTGATTCTATGTCCAACGAGGTTCTTATTCCAGTGGCTCGTGTTCCCCACAGTAAGTCAACAAATTCCTTTGGAGACTTCAGGCTGAAGGCGCAAGGGATATAGGGAGTCAGCAAGCCGTTGAGTCGTTTCGCCAGTATGTACGTGGGTGTGGGTATCTGGCTGATGATTGGCCGAAGTGGGTTTCCAGGCTTATGTGTCTTGACATTTCCATACGCGTATCCTGATTTATATTCCCCAATAATCTTTGGCAGGTGGAGTCCGGATTTCAGTCCGGATTTGAAATCCGGACTCCACCTGCCAAAGATTATTAAAGATTATGATTAAGATATAAGAAGATAGAATGAGGCTACAAGATGACCTAGGCAAATTGAATGAATGGTCTAACAAATGGCTACTAATGTTCAACCCATGTATATAAAAGGTAATAAAAGTAGGCGTTTGAAACAGGAAGCCAGACTCAGGATACTGTATGGGAGATGAAGTCCTTCATGAAACAGAGGATCTAGGAGTTGATATCACGCAAAACCTGTCTCCTGAAACCCACATCAAAAGAATAACATCATCAACGTATGCAAGGCTGGCGAACACCAGACCTGTCTTTAGAAACCTGTGTAATGAATCCTTCAGATCCTTGTATACCACATATGTAATCCTGGAGAATGCAGCCCCAGCATGGAACCCATACCTTGTCAAGCACAAAACGAAGCTGGAAAAAGATCAAAGGAATGCCACTTGGCTAGTCCCAGGGGTAAGAGGCATAAGTTACAAGGAAAGGCTGCGTGAAATTCACCTCACCTCGCTGGAACACAGGAGAGCTCGAGGAGACATGATCACTACGTACAAAATTCTCAAAGGAATTCACAGGATAGATAAAGATCAACTGTTTAGCACAGTTGGTATGCTAGCAAGGGGACACAGGTGGAAACTGAGTACCCAAATGAGCCACAGGGACGTTATAAAGAACTTTTTTCAGAGTCAGAGTAGTTAACATATGGAATGCATTATGCAGTTATGTGGTGTAGGTAGACTCCATACATAATTTCATATGTAGACATGATAGTGCCCAGTAGGCTCTGAACATCAGTTGATTGACAGCTGAGAGGCGGGAGCAAAATGCCTGACCTCAACCCCCCACAAGCACAACTGGGTAAGTACACACATAGACACACACACATACACACACACACACACACACACACACACACACACACACACACACACACACACACACACACACACACACACAAGACGAAGCTGGAAAAAGTCCAAAGGTATGCTACTAGACTAGTCCCAGAACTAAGAGGCATGAGTTATGAGGAAAGGCTGCGGGAAATGCACCTCACGACACTGGAAGACAGAAGAGTAAGGGGGGACATGATCACAACCTACAAAATCCTCAGGGGAATCGACCGGGTAAACAAGGATGAACTATTCAACACTGGTGGGATGCGAACAAGGGGACACAGGTGGAAGCTGAGTACCCAAATGAGCCACAGAGACGTTAGAAAGAACTTTTTCAGTGTCAGAGTAGTTAGTAAATGGAATGCATTAGGAAGTGATGTGGTGGAGGCTGACTCCATACACAGTTTCAAATGTAGATATGATAGAGCCCAATAAGCTCAGGAGTCTGAACACCAGTTGATTGACGGTTGAGAGGCGGGACCAAAGAGCCAGAGCTCAACCCCCGCAAGCACAATTAGGTGAGTACAATTAGGTGAGTACACACACACGCACACACAGACACACAGGGGTGAGGGGTGAGACCTCCGATTGGCGTGAAGTCACAAGTGGAGTCCCACAGGGCTCTGTACTCGGTCCCATCTTGTTTCTGATATAAGTAAATGATCTCCCGGAGGGTATCGATTCATTTTCTCAATGTTTGCGGACGATGCCAAAATTATGAGAAGGATTAAAACAGAAGAGGACTGTTTGAGGCTTCAAGAAGACCTAGACAAGTTGAAGGAATGGTCGAACAAATGGTTGTTTGAGTTTAACCCAACCAAATATAATGTAATGAAGATAGTTGTAGGGAGCAGGAGGCCAGATACAAGGTATCATCTGGGAGAGGAAATTCTTCAGGAGTCAGAGAAAGAAAAAGACTTGGGGGTTGATATCACGCCAGACCTGTCTCCTGCAGCACATATCAAGAGGATAACATCAGCGGCATATGCCAGGCTGGCCAACATACGAACGGCATTCAGAAACTTGTGTAAAGAATCATTCAGAACTTTGTATACCACATATGTCAGGCCAATCCTGGAGTATGCAGCCCCAGCATGGAGTCCATAACTAATCAAGGATAAGACTAAATTGGAAAAGGTTCAAAGGTTTCCCACCAGACTAGTACCCGAGCTGAGACGTATGAGCTACGAGGAGAGACTACGGGAATTAAACCTCACTTCGCTGGAAGATAGAAGAGTTAGGGGGGACATGATCACCACATTCAAGATTCTGAAGGGAATTGATAGGGTAGATAAAGACAGGCTATTTAACACAAGGGGCACACGCACAAGGGGACACAGGTGGAAACTGAGTGCCCAAATGAGCCACAGAGATATTAGAAAGAACTTTATTAGTTTCAGAGTGGTTGACAAATGGAATGCATTAGGAAGTGATGTGGTGGAGGCTGACTCCATACACAGTTTCAAGTGTAGATATGATAGAGCCCAATAGGCTCAGGAATCTGTACACCTGTTGATTGACGGTTGAGAGGCGGGACCAAAGAGCCAGAGCTCAACCCCCGCAAACACAACTAGGTGAGTACAACTAGGTGAGTACACAGGAATGAGTGACCACAGTGTACTGACTTTTGAGTACTTGGTGGAGGTAGGGATAACCTATCCAAGGATGGGATCGGAGGGGAAAAGACTAAATTACCGACGAGGAAAATATGATGAGATGAGGAACTTCCTAAAGGGAATAACCATGGGGAAACAGAACTTAGAGACAAGAATGTGCAGGACATGATGGGTTTTGTCACACAGAAGTGCCAGGAAACTGCATACAGGTTTATCCCAGTCAAAAAGGAGAAAAACGATAACAAAAGAAAAACCCATGGTTCAACCAGGAATGCAAGGTAGCAAAGAAACTGAGTAAAAGAACATGGAGAAACTACAGAAATAACAGAACACCGGAGAGCAGGTAGAGATGTCAGAGGGCCAGAAATAAGTACCTCAGAGTGAGGAGGGAAGCAGAGAGACAGTTTGAAAGTGGCATAGAGAGTAAAGCCAAGACCCAATCAAAGCTGCTCCACAGCCTCATCAGGAGGAAAACAGCAGTGAAGAAACAAGTGACGAAATTGAAAAAAGGGGAGAGCAGATACACAGAGAATGACAAGGAGGTGTGTGAAGAACTCAACAAGAGATTCCAGGAGGTGTTCACAATAGAACAAGGAAAAGCCCCTGCACTAAATGAGGAAGAGGCAAACCAAGCAACCTTGGAGGAATTTGACCTCTTGATCTTTTGACCTCACCAGTGAGGAGGTCAAAAGGTGTCTGCTGGAGCTGGATGTGACAAAGGCTGTTGGGTCTGACAGAAACTCACCATGGATACTAAAGGAAGGTGCAGAAGCACTTAGTGTTCCACTCTCTATGGTGTATAACAGGTCACTGGAAACAGGAGACCTGCCAGAAAGTTGGAAGACAGTTAACGTAGTCCCAATATACAAGAAGGGTGACAGGCACTGAACTACTAGCCAGTTTCCTTAACTTGTATACCATGCAAGGTGATGGAGAAGATCGTGAGGAAAAGGCTCATAGAGCATCTGGAGGGAAATAACGTTGTAATACACCACCAACGTGGGTTCAGAGATGGTAAATCATACCTCACAGGTTTAATAGAATTCTATGACCAGGCAACAAAAATTAGAGAGGAAAGAGAAGGGTGGGCCGACTGCATTTTCCTGGACTGCCAAGAAAGGCTTTGACACATTACCCCATAAAAGGCTGTTAAAAAAATTGGAGCAACAGGCAGGAGTAGAAGGGAAGGTGCTCCAGTGGATAAGGAAGTACTAAGGCAACAGGAAACAGTGATTAACAGTGAGGAGGGAAGATATAAGAGTGGCGAGATGTCACTAGCTGAGTCCCCCAAGGCTCAATACTTGGACCCATCCTGTTTCTAATATATGTAAACGATCTTCCGGAAGGTATAGACTCGTTCCTCTCAATGTTTGCTGATGATGCAAAAATTATGAAAAGAATCAAGACGGATGAAGATAGACAGAGACTACAGGAAGACCTGGCAAAACTGGAGGAATGGTCTACAAAATGGCTGCTAAAGTTCAACTCAGGAAAGTGTAAGTTAATGAAATTAGGCGGAGGGTGCAGGAGGCTGAACGCAAGGTACCATATGGGAGATGAAATTCTGCAAGTCATATAGAGAGAAAGATCTGGGGGTTGATATCACACCGAACCGGTCCCCAGAGGCCCACATCAATAGGATATCATCAGCGGCATATGGTAGACTGGCCAACATAAGAACTGCCTTTAGAAACTTGTGTAAGAAATCGTTCAGGACCCTGTATACCACTTATGTCAGACCAATCCTGGAATATGTAGCTCCAACCTGGAGTCCAAACCTAGTTAAACACAAGACAAAGTTAGAGAAGATTCAGCGGAATGCCACTAGACTCGTCCCGGAACTGAGAGGTATGAGCTACGAGGAAAGGCTAATGAGCTGAACCTCACGTCCCTGAAAAACAGAAGATTAAGGGGAGACATGACAACCACCTACAAAATTCTCAGGGGAATTGACAGGGTGGACAACGTCAAATTCTTCAGCACGGGTGGGACACGAACAAGGGGACACAGGTGAAAACTTAGTACCCAGATGAGCCACAGAGACGTTAGAAGGAATTTTTTCAGTGTCAGAGTAGTTAATAAATGGAATGCACTAGGCAGTGATGTGGTGGAGGCTGATTCCATACACAATTTCAAATGTTGATATGATAGAGCCCAGTAGGCTCAGGAATCTGTACACCAGTTGATCGACAGTTGAGAGGTGGGACCAAAGAGACAAAGCTCAACCCCCGCAAGCACAAACAGGTGAGTACAATTAGGTGAATACACGTACACACACACACACACATTGCTTTCTGACAATCCAGACAACATATTTTTGGATTGTCAGAAAGCTTTTGATACAGTACCACACAAGAGGCTAGTGAAAAAACTGGAGATGCAGGCTGGAGTGAAAGGGAAGGTACTCCATTAAATAAAGGAGTACCTAAGAAACAAGAGACAACGAGTCAGTGTGAGGGGTGAGGTCTCAGATTGGCAAGATGTTACAAGTGGAGTCCCGCAGGGGTCAGTCCTTGGACCTATACTGTTTCTGATATATGTAAATGATCTCCCAGAGGGTATAGAATTGTTTCTCTCCATGTTTGCCGATGATGCAAAAATTATGAGGAGGATTGAAACAGAGGATGATAGTAGGGGGCTACAAGATGACCTAGACAGACTGAGTGAAAAGTCCAACAAATGTCTGTCGAAGTTCAACCCGAGTAAATGCAAAGTATTGAAACTAGGCAGTGGAAACAGGAGGCCAGACACAGGATACAGAATAGGAGATGAAGCACTTAATGAAATGGACAGAGAGAAAGATCTAGGAGTTGATATCACACCAAACCTGTCTCCTGAAGCCCACATAAAAAGAATAACGTCTGTGGCATATGCGAGGCTGGCTAACATCAGAACAGCGTTCAGGAACCTGTGTAAGGAATCATTCAGAATCTTGTTCACCACTTATGTAAGACGAATCCCGGAGTATGCGGCCCCAGCATGGAGCCCGTACCTGGTCAAGCACAAGACGAAGCAGGAAAAAGTCGAAAGGTATGCCACTAGACTAGTCCAAGAAATAAGAGGCATGAGTTACGAGGAAAGGCTGCGGGAAATGCACCTTACGACACTGGAAGACAGAAGAGTAAGGGGAAACATGATCACAACCTACAAAATCCTCAGGGGAATCGACCGGGTAAACAAGGATTAACTATTCAACACTGGTGGGACGCGAAGAAAGGGACACAGGTGGAAACTTAGTACCCAGATGAGCCACAGGGACGTTAGAAGGCACTTTTTCAGTGTTAGAGTAGTTAATAAATGGAATGCATTAGGCAGTGATGTGGTGGAGGCTGACTCCATACTGATAGAGCGCAGTAGGCTCAGGAATCTATACACCAGTTGATTGACAGTTGAGAAGCGAGACCAAAGAGCCAAAGCTCAACCCCCGCAAGCACAAATAGGTGAGTACACACACACACACACACACACACACACACACACACACACACACACACACACACACAAATACACACAAATACAAACACACACACACACACACACACACACACACACACACACACACACACACACACACACACACACACACACACACACACACACACACACCTTGTGACCCCCCAACACCTTCCCCCATCTCCCTCTTCTACCCCAAAACCCCCACCTACCCCCGATTCCCCCCTAACTAATACACCCTCTCTTCCACTCCCAGCACCCATGCTCCATTCTCCTCTCAGCCCTCTGCCCTCAATATCCCTCTCCCCCCCAACTCTCAACCTCTATCTGACTCTCAGTCTCACTCTATTTCTCAACCCCCCCCCCCCCCCCTATGCAATTCATACTCTCCCTAACTTTCAGACCCATTATGCCCTTCCTAGCCTCCTAGATGCCCAGCCCCCATTCGCCTACCAGGCACTCCCACGCACCCCCCTAGCACCCCCGCAGACACCCCCACAGCCCCCACTCGCCCGTCAGACACCCCCCAGTACCCCCCAGACTCCCGGCAAAAGGGGGAACTCTGGCACCAGGGTTTCCAAGAAGAGTCTCAAGGTTTGGTACACCAATGCTGATCGGGTATCCAATAAAGCAGAAGAGATCAAAGAAAGAGTTAGTGAGGCAGACCCAAACATAGTGGCAATAGTGGAGACTAAAATAAATGGCATGATCTCGGATGCAATCTTTCCAGAGGGGTACCAGGTGATAAGAAAATAAAGGACACAGAGAGAGGGAGGAGGAGTGGCACTCCAAATAAAGCAGAAATGCAAGTTTGATGAGCTGGAAAATCCGGGTACTAATGAAAGCACGAACTCCATACATGGAACTCTGACAGTGGATGGGAAGAAGATTGTAATCTTGATACTCTACAATCCCCCACCAAACAGTAGAAGGCCCAGGCAGGAGTATGAGGACAGCAACAAGGGATGTATAGATGAACTGCAGAGGACAGCAACTATAGCACATAGAATGAAGGCGAAGCTGCTGGTCATGGGGGACCTAAATCACGGAGAGATAGATTGGGAAAGGAGGAATCCCCATGGCGGGGAGGAGACCTGGGGAGCGAAGCTGGTAGACGTTATTGACAGGAATTTCCTAACACAGCATGTGAAGGAAGACACTAGGAATAGAGAAGGGGATACGCCCAGCCTATTAGACCTCGTTTTACCCAGAATGTAGAAGACATCGAGCATTTGGAGCATGAGATACCACTAGGAGCCAGTTACCATTGTGTCCTAGTCTTTGACTACATGATGGAGCTTAAAATTGTGACCAAAGGACAAGAGGTCCGAATAAGGAGACTTAATTACGGAAGTGGGGACTGCAGGATGATAAGGGACAACCTGGGAGAAATGCAGTGGGAGGAAGAAATTAGAGGAAAAACAATGCAAGATATGATGAATCAAGTCATATGGAAATGCAAGGAGTCTGAAGAGAGATTTATTCCAACAGTAAAGGAAAAAAGCAGGATGGAATATAATAACCCATGGTTTAATAATAGACAGTGTCAGGAAGCAAAAGTGAGAGGCAGGAGGGAGTGGAGGAAGTACAGAAGACAAAGTACAGAGCACATCAGGATTAGATGTAACAGAGCTAGGAACGATTACATAAGAACATAAGAACAAAGGCAACTGCAGAAGGCCTATTGGCCCATACGAGGCAGCTCCTATCTATAACCACCCATTACATTAACATAAGACGAGTGTCGGAAAGAAATTATGAGAATGATATTGCAATCAAAGCGAAAAAGCAACCTAAATTACGACATAGCCATATAAGAAAGAAGATGTCGGTAAATGACCAAGTGACATGACTGAGAAAACAGAAGGGGCATATACAGAAAGCGAAAAGGAAATCAGCGAGGTACTGAATGCAAGTTTCCATGGAGTGTTCACAACCGAGCCCGAGTGACTCCCATTGTTAGAAGAGATTACCCTAGATGAAAGACTATCAGATATAGAGGTGACAGCAGAGGCGGTAAAGAAACAGTTGACAACACTGGATGCAACTAAAGCGGTTGGACCAGACAAAGTGTCACCGTGGATACTAAAAGAGGCAGTGCAGGCTCTCAGCGTGCCTCTGGCAATGGTCTTTAATGAGTCACTTATGTCGGGAGAATTCCCCAGTTGCTGAAAGGAGGGAAATGTACCGATTTTCAAGAAAGGTGATAGGGAGGAGGCACTTAACTACAGACCCGTATCACTGACAAGCATCCCCTGCAAAATACTTGAAAGAATAATTAGGCTAAGACTTGTTGAGCACCTGGAGAGCATTGGGTTTGTAAACAAGCACCAACATGGGTTCTGGACAGGGAATCATGCCTAACAAACCTTGAAAGTTCTATGACAAAGTAACAAAGATAAGGCAGGACAGAGAAGGCTAGGCAGACTGCATATTCCTTGACTGCCAAAAGGCCTTTGATACAGTACCGCACATGAGACTGCTTTACAAACTTGAGAGGCAGGCAGGAGTAAGCGGAAAGGCCCTAGCATGGGTGAGGAACTACCTAACAGGAAGGAGCCAGAGGGTAATGGTAAGGGGCGAGAAGTCGGACTGGCGAACAGTAACGAGTGGAGTACCTCAAGGATCGGTGCTGGGCCCAATCCAATTTCTAATTTACGTAAATGATATGTTTACTGGAGTGGAATCAAACATGTCAATGTTTGCGGATGACGCAAAATTAATTAAGAGTTGAGACAGATGAGGACTGTAGGATCCTCCAAGAGGACTTAAACAGGTTGCAGAGATGGTCAGGGAAATGGCTACTGGAGTTCAACACCTGTAAATGTAAAGTTATGGAAATGGGATCAGGTGATAGACGACCAAAGGGATAGTGCACAATGAAGGGGAACTGCCTACCTGTAACGATTCGAGAAAGAGACCTAGGAGTGGATGTGACACCTAATCTAACTCCTGAGGCACATATAAATAGGATAACGACAGCAGCGTACTCTACACTGGCGAAAATTAGAACTTCATTCAGAAACCTAAGTGAGGAGGCCTTTAGGGCGTTTTACAATGCCTGCGTAAGACCAGTCTTAGAGTATGCCGTGCCATCATGGAGCCCCCACCTGAAGAAACACATAAGGAAACTGGAGAAGGTTCAGAGGTTTGCGACGAGGCTTGTCCCAGAGTTACGAGGGATGGGATATGAAGAACGTCTGAGGGAACTGAACCTTACGACACTAGAGAAAAGAAGGGATAGAGGAGATATGATAGGACATATAAAATACTCAGGGGAATTGACAAAGTGGAAATAGATGAAATGTTCACACGTAATAATAACAGAAAGAGGGGACATGGGTGGAAACTGGAAACTTAGATGAGTCACAGAAATGTTAGGAAGTTTTCTTTCAGCGGGAGAGTAGTGAAAAAATGAAATGCACTTGGGGAACAGGTTGTGGAAGCAAACTCTATTCATACATTTAAAATTAGTTATGATAGGGAAATGGGACAGTAGTCTTTGCTGTAAACAACCGATGGCTGGAAAGGCGGGATCCAAGAGCTAATGCTCGATCCTGCAAGCACAAATAGCTGAGTACACACACACACATACACACACATACACATACACACTACACCCACACACACTCACACACACACACACACACACACACACACACACACACACACACACACACACACACACACACACACACACACACACACACACACACTGTCCTGGAAGACAGAAGAGTTAGGGGGACATGATCACCACATTTAAGATTCTCAAGGGAATTGATAAGGTAGATAAAGACAGGATATTTAACACAAGGGGCACACACGCTAGGAGACACAGGTGGAAAGTGAGTTCCCAAATGAGCAACAGAGATATTAGGAAAAACTTTTTTAGTGTCAGAGTGGTTGACAAATGGAATGCATTAGGAAGTGATGTGGTGGAGGCTGACTCCATGCACAGTTTCAAATGTAGATATGATAGAGCCCAATAGGCTCAGGAACCTGAACACCTGTTGATTGACGGTTGAGAGACGGGACCAAAGAGCCAGAGCTCAACCCCCTCAAGCACAATTAGGTGAGTACAATTAGGTGAGTGCACACACACACACACTCATCGGGATCGAACCTTGGTCCCTAGGTCCACGAATCTAGAGCGCTGTCCACTCAGCCAGCAAGCCTCCCGCAAGTTTCAACCTTGTTTGAAACTACATACACAGTTTCAAATGTAGATATGATAGAGCCCAGTAGGCTCAAGAATCTGTACACCAGTTGATTGGCAGTTGAGAGGCGGGACCAAAGAGCCAAAGCTCAACCCCCACAAGCACAAATAGGTGAGTACACACACAACTGGCAAAACAAATCAATCAAATTCAAAACAAAACAATCAAAACAAAACAAATCACTGGCAACAGGGGAACTGCCAGAAATTTGGAAAGCAGCTAACGTAGTCCCGATATACAAGAAAGACGATAGACAGGAGGCACTGAATTACAGGCCAGTGTCCCTAGCCTGCATACCATGCAAGATGATGGAGAAGATTGTGCGAAGAAAGCTAGTGGAGCACCTGGAGCGAAAGAACTTTGTAACACAGCATCAATATGGATTCAGGGATGGCAGGTCCTGCCTCACAGGGTTACTTGAATTCTACGACCAGGCAACAAAAATAAGGCAAGAAAGAAAAGAGTCGGCAGACTGCATATTTTTGGATTGTCAGAAAGCCTTTGATACAGTGCCACACAAAAGGCTAGTGAAAAAGCTGGAGATGCAGGCTGGAGTGTAAGGGAAGGTACTCCGTTGGATACAGGAGTACCTAAGTAACAGGAGACGAGTCAGTGTGAGGGGTGAGGTCTCAGATTGGCGAAACGTTACGAGTGGAGCCCCCCAGGGGTCAGTCATTGGACCTATACTGTTTCTGATATATGTAAATGATCTCCCAGAGAGTATAGAATCGTTTCTCTCAATGTTTGCCGATGATGCAAAAATTATGAGGAGGATTGAAACTGAGGACGATAGTAGGAGGCTACAAGATGATCTAGACAGACTGAGTGAATGGTCCAACAAATGGCTGTTGAAGTTCAACCCGAGTAAATGCAAAGTAATGAAACTAGGCAGTGGAAATAGGAGGCCAGACACAGGATACAGAATAGGAGATGAAGTACTGAATGAAACGAACAGAGAGAAAGATCTAGGAGTTGATATCACACCAAACCTGTCTCCTGAAGCCCACATAAAAAGAATAACCTCTGCGGCATATGCGAGGCTGGCTAACATCAGAACAGCGTCCAGGAACCTGGGTAAGGAATCATTCAGAATCTTGTACACCACATATGTAAGACCAATCCCGGAGTATGCGGCCCCAGCATGGAGCCCGTACCTTGTCAAGCACAAGACGAAGCTGGAAAAAGTCCAAAGGTATGCCACTAGACTAGTCCCAGAATTAAGAGGTATGAGTTACGAGGAAAGGCTGCGGGAAATGCACCTTACGACACTGGAAGACGGAAGAGTAAGGGGAGACATGATCACAACCTACAAAATCCTCAGAGGAATCGACCAGGTAAACAAGGATAAACTATTCAACACTGGTGGGACGCGAACAAGGGGACACAGGTGGAAACTGAGTACCCACATGAGCCACAGAGACGTTTGAAGGAACTTTTTCAGTGTCAGATTAGTTAACGGATGGAATGCATTAGGCAGTGATGTGGTGGAGGATGACTCCATACACAATTTGAAATGTAGATATGATAGAGCCCGGTAGGCTCAGGAATCTATACACCAGTTGATTGACAGTTGAGAGGCGGGACCAAAGAGCCAAAGCTCAACCCCCGCAAGCACAAATAGGTGAGTACACTCAGTTGGGGCTGACTGGCTGAGTGAACAGCGCTCTAGAATCGTGGACCTAGGTACCAGGGTTTGATCCCGCCAGCAGGCCTTAAAACAAATGGGCAGAGTTTTGTTCACCCTGATGCACCTGTTACCTAGCAGTAAATAAGTACCTGGGAGTTAAACTGTGTTACCACCCTTGAGACTAAATAAGGTTCTTCTCCCTGCAGTGTTAAAAAATTATATTAAATCGGCCTTGTCAACATAAGTCTAGGGGGATATAGATACATCACTGCATAAAATGGAGAACAATATATTTACGCTAAAGGGGGACAAACATAACAATTAAATGGTAAATATAATAGCCAGAAATACTCTTAAGCATGCAATATCATAAATAAAACTCTTCTTATTGAGCCATGAGCAATATCACCAGCACATGGATTAATAAATGGGATATACACAATCATCTAACCAGATAATTAACCTATTATTAGCTAAAATAACAGTGACCAATGACTTAACTTAAAAACATGACTCCTCTCGACCATAGCCGTCACGCTTCTGCCCAGGCGGGGTTCGCAGACCAAGCGTCTACCATAATAACAACTAAACATCCACATAAACATTGTGGAAATGCTACTAACAAAATGTAGTACTAATATTCAAATCATTATTAATCTTAAGAGTATTAAATACTGGTACAATACTCAATATAATATACTGGCAAACAATAATAAGAATTAATCAAGGTTGAACTATAAACACTCGCTTGACAACAAGTTCCCACACTGGCCCCATCCCAATATGGTCAACCATCCACACGTAGAAACCAACATGAAAATTCAAGCACAAAAGCCTCATACAATTTAATGCAACTCAGGCACACTACAGTCAAGAATCTTATATCATACAACTGGATGCTATATTAATTTTAGAACAAGACACAAAAGTAATATAAGAATCAAGAGTAATGTTAGAATCCTAGTAAGATTCGTAACAGACTGCTGCTACGGGCTGCTTCCTGTGTGTGTGTTTGTGTGTGTGTACTCGCCTAGTTGTACTCACCAAGCCAGAAACTCAATGTAACATTGCTCCCAGATCTAGACAATCACGGGACAATATACATGGGAGATTTTAATGCTAGACATATTACGGTGGGAAACAGTACTAACAACGATAAGGGATGCAAATTTATCTAATCTGTTTATGACAACTGATTAGCTGTGTATACTACGGATACCCAAACTCATTTATTGGGAGGCAGACTCGATTATGTAATGGGTAGAAACCTTGTGCAAGATAATGTGGAATGCTCGTTGGTAAATCACTTGGTTAGTGATCATTATGCAGTATCTGCTTCCTATGAGACACAGTGTGATGTACCTAATAGACATCTGAGACGGAAAACGAATAATCCATATGGTTTGCATAAACACTATTAATTGTATCAAGATTCCACAATAACGAATGTTTAAGCCTTCTCCAGAGACTTCGTTGATACAATTACTGTTTATGGGGTGTGTTGGGTGTTCTATTTATGGGTTGGGTGTTCCCCAACACACATGGGGTGTGTTGGGGAACAAGCCGTAAGCCTAGCAGAAGTGGACAACACCTACTACCACCCAAGTGGGAGTGAGCCTGGGCTGCCGTAGGGTATGGTTGTTTCGACCGGCCTCCCTGCAGTTGGTGTCAGCCCAGCGTGGTGTGCAGGCATGGGTGTAGCTGCTGACGTGGCTTGTGTGCCGTGTTTTTCCTGAGGGGGCCCAGTGCGTGACGGTCTGCAGAATTGGGGGAATGCCTGTGCCCCCCTGTCGCCAGGAAGGCTCGATTGCCTTGCAGATTTTCGGAAAGGCTTCCTACAAGGCAGTGGAAGTGGTGTTACTCGACATGTTGCTTGTTCCTGTGGAGGCTGTGTGTGGTGTGTAGCTGCTTGCTGGGAGGCGGGCAATTGTAAAGTTCGCCTCCTCAGAGATCTACTGTGATCTTGTCGGGCACTATGATGGGTGCTCCTTCACTCTGCTTGGTGATGGTGGATCTGTGACTTTCTGAGATCACTGCGGTACAACAACGTATGTGGAGGTGCATGGGACGCCCTTCGAGTTTCCTGAAGACCTTTTACGTCGGTACTCTGCCCGTTTTGGGTGGGTCCTTCATGTAAGGATGAATGTCGTCCCCACCGGGAAGTGGAAGCGGCTCTTGCCATGCACCTCAGGGATCCTATACCGTCCTCCGTCATGATGTTTGGGTTCCCTATTCGTGTGTTTCACGCGGGCCAGCCCTGGACATGTTTCAAGTGCGGCCTACTGGGCCACCAGGCTAGGGTGTGTGAGGAGCGCCGGGTCATCCCTGTTAACCTCTTCTGGGAGGAGGATTTTCCCCCGTTGTCGGCCCCGGACCTGTCTCCAAGTACTGGGATGTGTGTTGCTTCCCTGCCAGCTGTTGTCCCGGTGTTGGATCCAGTAGCTCGCCCGGATGCGGATGTGGGTGGTGGTGTGGGTGTTGACGTGGTGGTTGGGGCGGCCTCGCCCTTGCTGCCGGCTTCCCAGCCTAAGCCGTCCCTGCCCCTAACGCCCCAGCCTGACCTGTCTCGACCACCCCTGCCTGTTCCGGCCCTGGATACGGTGTCTGCTGTCACCCTGGATGTCTGAGAGGGGCTGTCTCCTGTGGTGTGTGGTCCAATGCCCCCAAATGTTAAAGCTGCGGTTCTCACAGGCCATGCTTTGAAGGCATGCCCGTTGGAAAGTTCTGTTGTGATGGGGGTGATAGCTCTGATGGCCAGCATCCTGTCTCCAAGTGCTCCTGGTTCCGAGTGTGTTTCCCCTTCGTGGTGTGCCTTGGGTGTAGGTGGGTTAGAATGCTGCTACGGCGTCTTCTTCTGCTGCAAGGGGCTCTGTGCGGCCTCCTGTGCCTCCTGCTATTGGCTCCCCACAGTACTCTCCTGGTTGTACTCACCTAGTTGTGTTTGCAAGAGTTGAGCTCTGGCTCTTTGGTCCCGCCTCTCAACCGTCAATCAACTGATGTACAGATTCCTGAGCCAACTGGGCTCTGTCATATCTACATTTGAAACTGTGTATGGAGCCAGCCTCCACCACATCACTTCCTAGTGCATTCCATTTACTAACTACTCTGACACTGAAAAAGTTCTTTCTAATGTCTCTGTGGCTCATTTGGGTACTCAGCTTGCACAGCTTGTGTCCCCTTGTGCGTGTGCCACCCGTGTTAAATAATCCATCCTTGTCCACCCTGTCAATTCCCCTGAAATTTTGTATGTGGTGATCATGTCTCCCCTAGCTCTTATGTCTTCCAGCGACGTGAGGTGCAGTTCATGTAGTCTGTCCTCATAACTCATGCCTCTTAGTTCTGGGACTAACCTAGTCGCATACCTCTGAACTTTTTCCAGCTTCGTCTTGTGTTTGACTAGGTACGGACTCCATGCTGGGGCTGCATACTCCAGGATTGGTCTTACATATGTGGTATACAAGGTTCTGAAGGATTCCTTACATAGGTTTCTGAAAGCAGTTCTGATGGTAGCCAGCTTCGCATAGGCCGCTGATGCTATTCTTTTGATGTGGGCTTCAGGAGACAGGTTTGGCGTGATATAAATTCCAAGATCTTTCTCTCTGTCCGTTTCGTGAAGGATATTCAAACAACAGTACACTGTGATCACACATACCCACGGTGCCTTCAAGACCGATATCCCTTATGTCTGAATCGTTCAGAGTGAATACTAGGTCGAGTCTTGCTGGTTCATCATTGCCTCTCATTCTCGTGGGACCCTTGACATGCTGACTTAAAAAGTTTCTAGTCGCCACCTCTAGCAGTTTCGCTCTCCATGTTTCCTCACCTCCATGTGGTTCTCTGTTTTACCAGTCTATCCTTCCATGATTAAAGTCCCCCATGATGAACAGATGGGATTGGTTTCTACGGCAGCAGCGACTGCTCTCTCAATGATAATGTAAACTGCCATGTTGTTTCTGTCATACTCTTGCCTGGGTTTTCTTTCATTTGGTGGTGGGTTATATATCACTGCTACTACTACTCTTGGTCCTCCCATCGTCATGGTGCCTGTGATGAAGTCTCTGAACCCTTCACAGTCCGGAACAACCATCTCCTCGAAACTCCATTCCTTTCTCATCAGTAGAGCCACTCTGCCTCCTCTCCTTCCTTCCCTCTCTTTCCTTATTACAGTGTAGTTCTGGGGAAACACCGCATTCGTTATGATTCCTGAGAGTTTTGTTTCTCTGAGTCCAATTACATCTGGGTTTACTTCTTGTGTTCTTTCCCTAAGTTCACTGGCCTTGTTTGTAATCCCATCTATGTTCGTGTACATGACCTTGAAGCTGACTCTCTTCTGTCCATTCTCAGTTTCTGTTGATTCCACTGGAGTTGGGGGGCAAGGGATGTCTGGGATGGGTGAGCCTAGGATGGGGGACCTGGGGGGGTCTGGGGTGTGAGGGGGCTGGGAGGGTCTGGAACAGGGGGGCTGTCGGGTAGCGGCTGAGGGGGTTCGGGGTTGGGGATTAGTTGGGTCACGTGATGGGGAAGCTGGAGGGGCTGGAGGGGCATGTGGTGGGAGGTCTGCAGGGTAGACTGGGATGGGCTGAGAGGGAGGTCAGGGGTTGGCAAGGGGAGGGGAGCCTGGGGAGGGGGGGGGTGGGGTAGGGAGGAGAACTTGGGATGGGGAAATTGGGAAGGGCACAGGCTGGAGAAACAGGGAAGGGCAAGGGGTGTAGGAACAGTGAGGGTCTGGAGTAGGGGCTGGGAGAGAAAAAGGGCATGGGGGAAACATGGGAGGGTCTGGGATCGGGGAACATGGGGGCATGGTCTGAAGGGGGACTTTACTGTCTGGGGAGGTGCAGGTGTTTGGTGGGGGATGGCTGAGGGGTTGGTGGGAGGTTGCCCCTGATGATCGAGACCTCGTCGTGGTGCTGAGGAAGGATGTGCACCAGGGGGCGTTTGCTCCTGTGCCCGGTGGTGGAACCCTGGCGCGTTTGCGTCCTCTGCTGGTCCTCCCAGTGCGAAGCCCAGTGAGGAGCCCAGTGAGAAGCCTAGTGTGAAAACAAATGGAAACCCAAGTGCGAATCCCAGTGCAAAACTCCCTAGTTTGGAAACCCCTCTCTGTGGTCACAGCCTTCAGGGAAGTGGTCCGTCGGACTCAGTCTTTGGAACTCACTTTGGATGACTGGCTGCGTTCGATCCGGTGGTGCTCTTCTACTATTTGGGTGCCGCGGGCGAAGGGGTTTATTTTGCTGGATTTAATGCCTCGCCCTTGTGCGTCTCCTGGTCGACAGGTGCCCAGTGACGTCATGCTGATTTGGGAGGCTTACTTACACCCAAGTGGGTCCTTGACCTCGTATTTGTTAAAGAACATGAACGAGTAAAGCAGCTTGGAGATACATACAAATGAAAAAAAGCACAAGGTGACTTGCATGCATTTCTTGTCTCAAACAGAGAGATGAAAGACATTAGCAACGTTATATGTAATAAACATTGGGAAGAGTTCCTACAAAGTACAAATGAGCAAACAACACTTGTTGAAGTTTGGGAAAAGATTCGAAAAATCTCTAGAAGCAACTCAACCAAACCACTGCACCACAGCCCACTAAAACAAGCAAATATTCTCCCTGATCAATGGGCACTAACATCAAGCTACAACTCGCTCCCAATTAACATACAGAACAAACTTAATGACACACGCCCCAACAGGTAACGAACCATCAATCTTGCCTGTACAGCTATCTACGCATCGGATCTGAATGTAACTGAACTAAATGATGTAACTGAATGGAATTGAAACATGCACTAAAGATGGGCAAATCAACTGCTCCTGGAGAGGACGGTAATACAGTTTACTGAGATTAGTGTCACAAGTACAAGGTAATCCACTTTTAGTGTGATACAGAATGAGTTTAAGTGAAGGAGTATTACCTGATGCTTAGACAAAGAATGCCATTGTTCCTATCCCCAAACCACACTCATATAATTATAGACCCCCATATCTCTTAACATCACGTGTTTGTAAAGTGCTTGAGTGTATTGTCCTTAACCGACTTATGTATATACTCATCTACAGGGGGCACCTGTCAACCCAACTGTTTGGATTTATGCCTGGGCTCAGTACTGATGCTGAATACTGTTATGCTGAATACTTCGCTCATATTGAAGCTTATTCCCCTCAAGCTGTCTTCATCGACAGCTTGAGGGGGCTTGAGGGTCTTAGTGGGCGGCTGCCGGGTGTGATGCTCCTTGGGACAGTCCTCTGTCCTTTTGTGGCCTTGTGCACCTGCTGCTGTCCTCTCTAATTGTGCTGAACGACTTTTCCTTTTCCTTCTGTTTCGTTTTTCTCCCCCTCTTCTCTTATCTGCTTGTCGTTTCTTGCCGACCTTTTGCTTGTTTTGGTTATTCTTTTGGACTTCTTCTACTTTGACGCCCGGGTGCTTGAGGAGGCATACTCTTGCACCCGTAGAACTGTAGTACCCAATGACGCGAGCGAGGGGAACCTTTTATTGTCAATCCTTCTTTCGTCACTGAACCCAATCTCGACGAACTGACGGTTCTTAAGGTGGCGTTTGTGGGGCGTATACTCACGACGCACCCTAGGGGGCCCCGGCATGACCGGCGATAGCTTCTTGTTGGGTTTCCTAATTGTGGCTCCATGGTGGGGATGGGGGGCACATTCGTGAATGAATGTTTTTCCTTTTCGTCCCTATGTCGCATTCTGTTCCTCTTTTACCTTCCCAGGCTCGTGGGGTGGGCGACCAAGCCCCCGAGTCGGACTGTATTGGAAGACCGGGCTCTGAAGCCCCCGCTGCGTTGAGCCCCGACCTTGCTCCTCCTTTGAACTCTCTGACTACTCCCCTCCCTCCTCTGTGGTTGGGTCGAGCTTCAAGCCCCTGGTGATGACCACCTCGTCCCATGGCACGGCTCAGTCTCTAATTGTGACTACTGCGCCTTTTAACCCATCTCTCTCAACGCCGACCTCGACACAGCCGCAATCGCTCGATTCCTTCCTGTACTAATGCTCGACCCAACCACAGAGGAGGGAGGGAAGTAGTCAGAGAGTTGTTTGGTCCCGCTTCATGGCCCAAATACTTTGATCTCCTCCCTCTTGATTCTGCGCCCCCTGACGATTTCTCCCTCCATCGGCATCTTGTTGATTGTTGACCAGACCACACACTAGAAGTTGAAGGGACGACGACGACTATCTCCTTCGGTGGTTATAATAGGAGCTGCCTCGTATGGGCCAATAGGCCTTCTGCAGTTCTCATTATTACTACTTTCCCTACACCTTAATTTCCTCCTCAGCTCTCTCTTGCTATTTATTGCCTGTCCCTACCTGTCCTCATCACAATCGACTTGAGAATGGTCCAGGACGGACCGTCGTCCCTTCAACTTCTAGTGTGTGGTCAACCACATTACAACCACAGTACTTCAGCCACATTATTGTGACTCATCGCCTGCATCTTGTTGATTTCGTAGATGCCTCTGTTACATTCAACCCCACTCGTCTCGGTACACGTGTCGTTGCTGTTCCTTCTCAGGATGCAGCATCCCGCTTAACTGCCTTGGCGACACCCCTGTTCGGGTCTCAAAGAACGCTCGGTTGAATGCCAGTGTTGGCACTATTCTCCTCCCCCCCATGTTGCAACAGGTGTTCGGAATCTGCAGGACTGCCACGATGATATTCGGCATATCCCGAATGCCATTCTGATGCCCAAGGCCATTCTGTCCTCCAGTTCGTGTCTTCAGGTAGACACGTTTACTCGTCCCCCTCGTGGTCGTCTCCGTCAGCCCTTTGGGTTGTGAAGATTACCTTTGATGATAGGACCCTTCCACCCTGTCATCCTTGCTGGTACCAGGTGCTCTGTCCAGGAGTACATTCCCTCTCCTCTGCTCTGTAACAAGAGCTGGAGTTTTTTTTTCCTCCGCTGCTCTGGGACTGTCTCTCTATGTCCTTTGTGTGGTGGCGAAGGTCACTCTAAGTCGGAGTGCACTTCTCCCCAGGCTCGCTGCTTCAACTGCGGTGAGGACCATCCTACCTTCTCCCGTGCGTGTATCCATTACAAGCAGCAGTCCTGAACTTCAAGCACTGGGAGCGTTCAAGCACCCTGGCGCCTCACCTCTTCCTGAGGTGAGGCGCCAGGTTTGCCGGCTCCCACATTATGCTAATGTCTCTTATGCTCGCATGTTGCGCTCTTCCTCTCCTCGTCCTTCCCACCTTCCTCAGACTCAAAACCGTTTCCGGCCCTTGGACCCTGATACGCCCACTGCCCCCTTCTCTGTTCCTTTGAGTTCTGTCCCGAAGGGTCCCCCTCCTGGTCCTCTGTCTAGGGTTCCCCTTCTTTCTGCCTGGTCTGTCATGTCTCCTGTGTCTTCTTCCTCGTCTCCCTCCGATCCTCCTCATCATCCTCCGTCTATTGGCTCTCCACACTGCATGTCGGTACAGGCTGATGTCCATTGCTCTCCCGACGGCCGTCGTGTGTGCTCTCGTTCAGTTTCTCCTGTTGAGACGCTGGAATCTGTTGCCGGTACGTAGTTGCTGGGACACCTGTCTCTTTGCGTCGGAAACGTAAGCCTGGCTCCTTTCCTTCCTTCTCCCAGGAGGGTAAAAAAGCTTTGCTTTCTTTCTCGCCCCCTACTTC
The DNA here is from genome assembly GCF_040958095.1 of Procambarus clarkii. Classification (NCBI taxonomy): domain Eukaryota; kingdom Metazoa; phylum Arthropoda; class Malacostraca; order Decapoda; family Cambaridae; genus Procambarus; species Procambarus clarkii. The sequence goes on from NC_091225.1 coordinate 6,986,033, forward strand.
TGACTCCGTCCCCTTCCGTTTTGGTGGTTACGCCCCCTGTTCCTGCTATGGAGGTCTCTTTAGCCTCTCCCCAGCTTACCTCTCGGTTGGTGCCCTTGCTGAGGTGCATCCCCTGGTTTCTGCCCCTCCTGCTGCTGTCCTTGACCCTCGGTTTTCCCCCCTCTTCCTCCTCCGAACCCTAATCGTCCACCTCTGATTAGTCCTCTAGCTACCTTCCCTCCTTCTTTACTCAGTTTACCCATGCCCCCTAACCCTCTTCTCGTTGATGTCTATTCTTCAATAGAACGTTCGTGGTTATTACGCCAATTTCTTCGAGCTCCAGCGTCTGATTTCGCCCCTTTGTGTCTGTCTCCAGGAGCCGATGCTTGGTGCTCCTCCTGGTCGCTTTCGTAGCTTTTCCTTTCTCTCCCCCTCCCCCTGCTGTTGCTGGTGCTCCTAACTCTTCTGCTCTCTTGATTCGCTTGGATGTTCCCTTTGTCCCCTTACTTTTTCCTTCACGTCTCCAATGTTCTGCTGCTCGTATCTTTGTGGGGAAATGGTACACCGTTTGTTCCATTTATCTCCCCAGAGTGTCCTGCTTTCCCTTCCCGATCTGAAACAAATACTGGACTCCTTGTCGGAGCCTGTGCTCCTGCTAGGTGATTTCAATTGTCTTCATTCCCTTTGGGGTGATGTTCTGACGAACACCCGGGGTCGCCTTCTTGAGCCGTTCATCTTCTCTTCTTCCCTGTCTCTTCTGCATTCTGATGAGCCCACGCATTTGGACTCTCGGTCTCGCACCCTTTCATGTCTTGATCTTTCTCTTTGCTAGTCTTCTGTTTACTTGGATTTAGCATAGCAGGTTCTTGATGACCTCCATGGCAGTGACCATTTCCCCATTCTTGTTACCTTTTTCTCTTTTCACACTCCCCCTCTCCTTCCCTAGGTGTCAGTTTGTTAAGGCAAACTGGAACCTATTTTTCCCTTAATGCTGCTCTCTCTGATCTCTCCCTTCTGCCTCTCCCTCGCTCTCTCCTGCTTTTTCATAACACCGTCTTCAACGCTGCCCTCCGCTCTATTCCTCGCTCTTTCTCTCTGGGCCCATGGAAGTGCGTTCCATGGTGGAATATAGAGTGTGCTCGGGCTGTCCGCTGTAAGCGTGCAGCCTGGAAGAGACACTGCCGCCGGCAGACGGTCAATTCTTTTCTTTTATTTCGGAAGGCGAGTGCGGTGGCCCCTAGGACTATCCGTACGGCTAAACGTATTTGTTGGGCGTCTTTTGTCTCCACCATTACGTCCGAAACTCCTCTCCCGCAGATCTGGAAGCGTATCCGCAAGATAGCGGGTACGTTCGTTCCTGATGTCTCACCGGTCCTTCACCTTCGTGGTACTCTTACCTTCACCTTTGGGTAATGAATGGATGTCGAGGGCACTTGGTGTCAATTGCCGACTGGAAAGATATTGCAAATCAAATGCAATATCTTTCATAGACAACTGAGAACACTTCTATGGAAGAAATGAAATGTATGCTCGTGATGGGGTGCATCTATCGAGGGCTGGGGTTGTTGCTGTTGCGAACTCGTTGGAACCAGTGGTTAGAGGTGTTTGTTTGGGTTTAAACTGTTAGTAGATAATGGTATGGGAATTGATTTGGAGGAAGGAGGTAATAAAAGTATGTGTTCGTGGGAGAAATGAATTGGCAAAATGATCAGGGAAAGAAAAGGGCTTCAAAATAACAATTCACTTAGGGTATATTACACTAACAGTAGAAGTCTAAGAAATAAAATTAACGAATTAAATGCTCTTGTCTGCACAGAAAAAATAGATATTATTGCACTTACCGAAACGTGGATGAATGTAGAAAATAGAGAACTATTAGCTGAATATCAAATAAATGGATTTAAACTATTTCACACAGATAGATATATTAGACGAGGAGGGGGAGTAGGCATATATGTTAGGGACAATTTGAAATGTAGTCTCAAAGAGGGAATCAAAACTGAGCCACACACAGAAACTATTTGGATAGAATTAAACGAAAAAGCAAATAATATTATAATAGGAGTTATATATAGGCCACCCAATTTAGACAGAATGGAAGCAAAGCATCTATGGGATGAAATATCTAGAGCATCTAGATCTAACAGTATTTATGTCATTGGTGACTTTAACTTTAGTGGAATAAACTGGTTGAACAAAACAGGGAATAGTGAAGCAGAAGATTTTCTAGAATTAATTGACGATTGCTTTCTTACGCAACACATTAAGGAACCAACGCGGGAAAATAATATTTTAGATTTAGTGTTAACTAACAGGGAAACACAAATTAATGACATCGAAATAGGGAGTGAGCTAGGGAACAGTGATCACAAACATAAGAACAAAGGTAACTGCAGAAGACCTATTGGCCCATACGAGGCAGCTCCTATTTATAACCACCCAATCCCACTCATATACATGTCCAACCCATGCTTGAAACAATCGAGGGACCCCACCTCCACAATGTTACGCGGCAATTGGTTCCACAAATCAACAACCCTGTTACTGAACCAGTATTTACCCAAGTCTTTCCTAAATCTAAACTTATCCAATTTATACCCATTGTTTCGTGTTCTGTGTTGTGTTGATACTTTTAATACCCTATTAATATCCCCTTTGTTATGTCCATTCACCCACTTGTAAACCTCTATCATGTCACCCCTAACTCTTCGCCTTTCCAGTGAATGCAACTTAAGCTTTGTTAATCTTTCTTCATATGAAAGTTTTTTAATTTGGGGAATTAACTTAGTCATCCTACGCTGGACACGTTCAAGTGAATTTATATCCATTCTATAATATGGCGACCAAAACTGAACTGCATAATCTAAATGGGGCCTAACTAGAGCAAGATATAGCTTGAGAACCACACCAGGTGTCTTGTTACTAACGCTGCGATTAATAAATCCAAGTGTCCGTTTTGCCTTATTACGAACATTTATGCATTGATCCTTGAAAAACATAAATTAATAATTGAGTCGCAACATGGTTTTATAAATGGCCGTTCATGTTTAACAAATTTGTTATCTTTTTATTCTAGCATTGTTGAGGCAGTTGATAGTGGTAAGGATTGCGATGTTGTATACCTTGACTTTAGCAAAGCTTTTGATACAGTGCCACATGAAAGACTGATTAAAAAGATAGAGTCTCATGGTATTGGGGGTGCTATATTAAGCTGGATTAGGGCATGGCTATACCAAAGGAAACAGAGAGTTAGTATAAATGGAATCAAGTCAGAGTGGGAAAATGTTGTAAGTGGAGTGCCTCAAGGCTCTGTCCTGGGACCTCTGTTGTTTATAATATATATAAATGATTTAGATTCAGGTTTGAGTAGCAACATTTGCAAATTTGCCGATGATACGAAAATCGGTAGGGAAATTAATTCGGAGGAGGACTCACTATCACTTCAAGTTGATCTAGATAGGGTTTTGAAATGGTCAAAGGATTGGCAGATGCAGTTTAATGCTGATAAATGTAAAGTTCTGAGGTTAGGTAATGATGATAGAGTTACAAGATATGAGCTAGATGGTGTTGTGATTGCGAAGTCGGATTGCGAAAGGGATCTGGGAGTTATGATTAGTAAGAATTTAAAACAAAAGGATCAATGCATAAATGTTCGTAATAAGGCAAATCGGACACTTGGATTTATTAATCGCAGCGTTAGTAACAAGACACCTGGTGTGGTTCTCAAGCTATATCTTGCTCTAGTTAGGCCCCATTTAGATTATGCAGTTCAGTTTTGGTCGCCATATTATAGAATGGATATAAATTCACTTGAACGTGTCCAGCGTAGGATGACTAAGTTAATTCCCCAAATTAGAAATCTTTCATATGAAGAAAGATTAACAAAGCTTAAGTTGCATTCACTGGAAAGGCGAAGAGTTAGGGGTGACATGATAGAGGTTTACAAGTGGATGAATGGACATAACCGGGGGGATATTAATAGGGTATTAAAAGTATCAACACAGGACAGAACACGAAACAATGGGTATAAATTGGATAAGTTTAGATTTAGGAAAGACTTGGGTAAATACTGGTTCAGTAACAGGGTTGTTGATTTGTGGAACCAATTGCCGCGTAACATTGTGGAGGTGGGGTCCCTCGATTGTTTCAAGCACGGGTTGGACAAGTATATGAGTGGGATTGGGTGGTTATAGAATAGGAGCTGCCTCGCATGGGCCAATAGGCCTTCTGCAGTTACCTTTGTTCTTATGTTCTTATGTTCAAAGCTTAAGTTGCATTCACTGGAAAGGCGAAGAGTTAGGGGTGACATGATAGAGGTTTACAAGTGGATGAATGGACATAACCGGGGGGATATTAATAGGGTATTAAAAGTATCAACACAGGACAGAACACGAAACAATGGGTATAAATTGGATAAGTTTAGATTTAGGAAAGACTTGGGTAAATACTGGTTCAGTAACAGGGTTGTTGATTTGTGGAACCAATTGCCGCGTAACATTGTGGAGGTGGGGTCCCTCGATTGTTTCAAGCACGGGTTGGACAAGTATATGAGTGGGATTGGGTGGTTATAGAATAGGAGCTGCCTCGTATGGGCCAATAGGCCTTCTGCAGTTACCTTTGTTCTTATGTTCTTATGTTCTTAAATCCTAAAGGGTTTTTTCAGTTATATCGTACTAAGACTAGGGAAAGGATAGGTCCATTAAAAACTGAGACAGGTCAAATAACAGATAGTGATGAAGAGATGAGTAGTATTTTTAATAAATATTTTGTATCTGTATTTACTAAAGAGGAACTTAACAATATGCCTTCAGCCGTACAAGTCTATGTGGGTGGGGACGAGGACAGGTTGACGAGTTTAACAGTTACCAGGGAGGATGTTCTTAAACAAATAGTAAAACTCAAACCAAACAAATCCCCAGGGCCGGATGAAGTGTTTGCTAGGGTGCTTAAAGAATGCAAAGAGGAGCTTTGTGACCCACTGTCAACCATATTTAATAAATCAATAGAGTCAGGCAGAGTGCCAGAGTTTTGGAAAGTTGCTAATGTGATACATTAAGATAAGGTATTTGGATAGAACGTTTTGTGCTAGAGATAGGGGGAACAGGTTACGGGTTTGCTATCCCGGAGCTGGCATTGGTGATATTATAAACAACATGAATGATATTATGGCTGGTAATGGGAACAATCCCATTATTTGCATTAGCGTGGGAGGAAATGATGTTGGTCGAGTCAGGAGTGAGGAACTGATTCAGAGGTATAAAACAGCCATAGAGTTAGTTAGGAGCAAGGGAGGAATCCCGATCAAATGTGGCATTCTTCCAAGAAAGGGAGTGGGAAATGAATGGATATCGAGGGCACTTGGTGTCAATTGCCGGCTGGAAAGATATTGCAAATCAAATGCAATATCTTTCATAGACAACTGGGAACACTTCTATGGAAGAAATGAAATGTATGCTCGTGATGGGGTGCATCTATCGAGAGCTGGGGTTGTTGCTGTTGCGAACTCGCTAGAAGAAGTGGTTAGAGGTGTTTGTTTGGGTTTAAACTGTTAGTAGATAGAGGTATGGGAATTGATTTGGAGGAAGGAGGTAATAAAAGTATGTGTTTGTGGGAGAAAGGAATTGGCAAAACGATCAGGGAAAGAGAAGGTCCGCAAAATAACAATTCACTTAGGGTATATTACACTAACAGTAGAAGTCTAAGAAATAAAATTAACGAATTAAATGCTCTTGTCTGCACAGAAAAAATAGATATTATTGCACTTACCGAAACGTGGATGAATGTAGAAAATAGAGAACTATTAGCTGAATATCAAATATATGGATTTAAACTATTTCACACAGATAGATATATTAGACGAGGAGGCGGAGTAGCCATATATGTTAGGGACAATTTGAAATGTAGTCTCAAAGAGGGAATCAAAACAGAGCCACACACAGAAACTATTTGGATTGAATTAAACGAAAAAGCTAATAATATTATAATAGGAGTAATATATAGGCCACCAAATTTAGACAGAATGGAAGCAAAGCATCTATGGGATGAAATATCTAGAGCATCTAGATCTAACAGTATTTATGTCATGGGTGACTTTAATTTTAGCGGAATAAACTGGTTGAACAAAACAGGGAATAGTGAAGCAGAAGATTTTCTAGAATTAATTGACGATTGCTTTCTTACGCAACACATTAAGGAACCAACACGGGAAAATAATATTTTAGATTTAGTGTTAACTAACAGGGAAACGCAAATTAATGACATCGAAATAGGGAGTGAGCTAGGGAGCAGTGATCACAAAGAAATCAGATTTAGCATAGAATGGAATAGACCAGTAGGAGAAAATTCTGTTAAAGTGCCAGATTTTCGAAAAGCTGATTTTAATAGCCTAAGAAATTTTTTGGGTCAAATTGATTGGAAAGGCTTGGGTATGGGGTGTGGGCCGGTCTTGGAGCGAGACATGAACCCAGCGTTAGGTGACTTAAATGGGGATTTCGATGTGGATTCAATATATAACTTATTTAAGAATATTCTAAACAAAGCACAGGAACGTAGTATACCATACAAATTGAATAGATCGTATACTAATGACCCAAAGTGGATAACAAAGAATTTGAAGAACCTTATAGGTAAAAAGAGAGCTTGGTACAAAAGGATTAAAAATGGGGAGGTCACTTTAGAACAGGAATTCGTACAACTGGTTAGAAATGTTAAAAAAGAGATAAGGAAAGCAAAAAGGAACTATGAAGTTCGCATAGCAGGGCAAGCAAAGACAAATTCTAAAGGGTTTTTTCAGTTATATCGTACTAAGACTAGGGAAAGGATAGGTCCATTAAAAACTGAGACAGGTCAAATAACAGATAGTGATGAAGAGATGAGTAGTATTTTTAATAAATATTTTGTATCTGTATTTACTAAAGAGGAACTTAACAATATGCCTTCAGCCGAACAAGTCTATGTGGGTGGGGACGAGGACAGGTTGACGAGTTTAGCAGTTACCAGGGAGGATGTTCTTAAACAAATAGTAAAACTCAAACCAAACAAATCCCCAGGGCCGGATGAAGTGTTTGCTAGGGTGCTTAAAGAATGCAAAGAGGAGCTTTGTGACCCACTGTCAACCATATTTAATAAATCAATAGAGTCAGGCAGAGTGCCAGAGTTTTGGAAAGTTGCTAATGTGATACCAATTTTTAAGAAAGGAGATAGATCACTTGCGTCTAACTATCGACCAATTAGCCTAACGTCTATTGTGGGAAAGTTACTCGAATCTATAATAGCAAATAAAATTCGTCTTCATCTTGAAAAACATAAATTAATAATTGAGTCGCAACATGGTTTTATAAATGGCCGTTCATGTTTAACAAATTTGTTATCTTTTTATTCTAGCATTGTTGAGGCAGTTGATAGTGGTAAGGATTGCGATGTTGTATACCTTGACTTTAGCAAAGCTTTTGATACAGTGCCACATGAAAGACTGATTAAAAAAATAGAGTCTCATGGTATTGGGGGTGCTATATTAAGCTGGATTAGGGCATGGCTATACCAAAGGAAACAGAGAGTTAGTATAAATGGAATCAAGTCAGAGTGGGAAAATGTTGTAAGTGGAGTGCCTCAAGGCTCTGTCCTGGGACCTCTGTTATTTATAATATATATAAATGATTTAGATTCAGGTTTGAGTAGCAACATTTGCAAATTTGCCGATGATACGAAAATCGGTAGGGAAATTAATTCGGAGGAGGACTCACTATCACTTCAAGTTGATCTAGATAGGGTTTTGAAATGGTCAAAGGATTGGCAGATGCAGTTTAATGCTGATAAATGTAAAGTTCTGAGGTTAGGTAATGATGATAGAGTTACAAGATACGAGCTAGATGGTGTTGTGATTGCGAAGTCGGATTGCGAAAGGGATCTGGGAGTTATGATTAGTAAGAATTTAAAACAAAAGGATCAATGCATAAATGTTCGTAATAAGGCAAATCGGACACTTGGATTTATTAATCGCAGCGTTAGTAACAAGACACCTGGTGTGGTTCTCAAGCTATATCTTGCTCTAGTTAGGCCCCATTTAGATTATGCAGTTCAGTTTTGGTCGCCATATTATAGAATGGATATAAATTCACTTGAACGTGTCCAGCGTAGGATGACTAAGTTAATTCCCCAAATTAGAAATCTTTCATATGAAGAAAGATTAACAAAGCTTAAGTTGCATTCACTGGAAAGGCGAAGAGTTAGGGGTGACATGATAGAGGTTTACAAGTGGATGAATGGACATAACCGGGGGGGTATTAATAGGGTATTAAAAGTATCAACACAGGACAGAACACGAAACAATGGATATAAATTGGATAAGTTTAGATTTAGGAAAGACTTGGGTAAATACTGGTTCAGTAACAGGGTTGTTGATTTGTGGAACCAATTGCCGCGTAACATTGTGGAGGTGGGGTCCCTCGATTGTTTCAAGCACGGGTTGGACAAGTATATGAGTGGGATTGGGTGGTTATAGAATAGGAGCTGCCTCGTATGGGCCAATAGGCCTTCTGCAGTTACCTTTGTTCTTATGTTCTTATGTTCTTATACCAGTTTTTAAGAAAGGAGATAGATCACTTGCGTCTAACTATCGACCAATTAGCCTAACGTCTATTGTGGGAAAGTTACTCGAATCTATAATAGCAAATAAAATTCGTCTTCATCTTGAAAAACATAAATTAATAATTGAGTCGCAACATGGTTTTATAAATGGCCGTTCATGTTTAACAAATTTGTTATCTTTTTATTCTAGCATTGTTGAGGCAGTTGATAGTGGTAAGGATTGCGATGTTGTATACCTTGACTTTAGCAAAGCTTTTGATACATAAGAACATAAGAACATAAGAACAAAGGTAACTGCAGAAGGCCTATTGGCCCATACGAGGCAGCTCCTATTCTATAACCACCCAATCCCACTCATATACTTGTCCAACCCGTGCTTGAAACAATCGAGGGACCCCACCTCCACAATGTTACGCGGCAATTGGTTCCACAAATCAACAACCCTGTTACTGAACCAGTATTTACCCAGGTCTTTCCTAAATCTAAACTTATCCAATTTATATCCATTGTTTCGTGTTCTGTCCTGTGTTGATACTTTTAATACCCTATTAATATCCCCTTTGTTATGTCCATTCATCCACTTGTAAACCTCTATCATGTCACCCCTAACTCTTCGCCTTTCCAGTGAATGCAACTTAAGCTTTGTTAATCTTTCTTCATATGAAAGATTTCTAATTTGGGGAATTAACTTAGTCATCCTACGCTGGACACGTTCAAGTGAATTTATATCCATTCTATAATATGGCGACCAAAACTGAACTGCATAATCTAAATGGGGCCTAACTAGAGCAAGATATAGCTTGAGAACCACACCAGGTGTCTTGTTACTAACGCTGCGATTAATAAATCCAAGTGTCCGATTTGCCTTATTAAGAACATTTATGCATTGATCCTTTTGTTTTAAATTCTTACTAATCATAACTCCCAGATCCCTTTCGCAATCCGACTTCGCAATCACAACACCATCTAGCTCGTATCTTGTAACTCTATCATCATTACCTAACCTCAGAACTTTACATTTATCAGCATTAAACTGCATCTGCCAATCCTTTGACCATTTCAAAACCCTATCTAGATCAACTTGAAGTGATAGTGAGTCCTCCTCCGAATTAATTTCCCTACCGATTTTCGTATCATCGGCAAATTTGCAAATGTTGCTACTCAAACCTGAATCTAAATCATTTATATATATTATAAACAACAGAGGTCCCAGGACAGAGCCTTGAGGCACTCCACTTACAACATTTTCCCACTCTGACTTGATTCCATTTATACTAACTCTCTGTTTCCTTTGGTATAGCCATGCCCTAATCCAGCTTAATATAGCACCCCCAATACCATGAGACTCTATTTTTTTAATCAGTCTTTCATGTGGCACTGTATCAAAAGCTTTGCTAAAGTCAAGGTATACAACATCGCAATCCTTACCACTATCAACTGCCTCAACAATGCTAGAATAAAAAGATAACAAATTTGTTAAACATGAACGGCCATTTATAAAACCATGTTGTGACTCAATTATTAATTTATGTTTTTCAAGATGAAGACGAATTTTATTTGCTATTATAGATTCGAGTAACTTTCCCACAATAGACGTTAGGCTAATTGGTCGATAGTTAGACGCAAGTGATCTATCTCCTTTCTTAAAAACTGGTATCACATTAGCAACTTTCCAAAACTCTGGCACTCTGCCTGACTCTATTGATTTATTAAATATGGTTGACAGTGGGTCACAAAGCTCCTCTTTGCATTCTTTAAGCACCCTAGCAAACACTTCATCCGGCCCTGGGGATTTGTTTGGTTTGAGTTTTACTATTTGTTTAAGGACATCCTCCCTGGTAACTGCTAAACTCGTCAACCTGTCCTCGTCCCCACCCACATAGACTTGTTCGGCTGAAGGCATATTGTTAAGTTCCTCTTTAGTAAATACAGATACAAAATATTTATTAAAAATACTACTCATCTCTTCATCACTATCTGTTATTTGACCTGTCTCAGTTTTTAATGGACCTATCCTTTCCCTAGTCTTAGTACGATATAACTGAAAAAACCCTTTAGGATTTGTCTTTGCTTGCCCTGCTATGCGAACTTCATAGTTTCTTTTTGCTTTCCTTATCTCTTTTTTAACATTTCTAACCAGTTGTACGAATTCCTGTTCTAAAGTGACCTCCCCATTTTTAATCCTTTTGTACCAAGCTCTCTTTTTACCTATAAGGTTCTTCAAATTCTTTGTTATCCACTTTGGGTCATTAGTATACGATCTATTCAATTTGTATGGTATACTACGTTCCTGTGCTTTGTTTAGAATATTCTTAAATAAGTTATATATTGAATCCACATCGAAATCCCCATTTAAGTCACCTATCGCTGGGTTCATGTCTCGCTCCAAGACCGGCCCACACCCCATACCCAAGCCTTTCCAATCAATTTGACCCAAAAAATTTCTTAGGCTATTAAAATCAGCTTTTCGAAAGCTTTTAGTTAGGCCCCATTTAGATTATGCAGTTCAGTTTTGGTCGCCATATTATAGAATGGATATAAATTCACTTGAACGTGTCCAGCGTAGGATGACTAAGTTAATTCCCCAAATTAGAAATCTTTCATATGAAGAAAGATTAACAAAGCTTAAGTTGCATTCACTGGAAAGGCGAAGAGTTAGGGGCGACATGATAGAGGTTTACAAGTGGGTGAATGGACATAACAAGGGGGATATTAATAGGGTATTAAAAGTATCAACACAGGACAGAACACGAAACAATGGGTATAAATTGGATAAGTTTAGATTTAGGAAAGACTTGGGTAAATACTGGTTCAGTAACAGGGTTGTAGATTTGTGGAACCAATTGCCGCGTAACGTGGTGGAGGTGGGGTCCCTCGATTGTTTCAAGCGCGGGTTGGACAAGTATATGAGTGGGATTGGGTGGTTATAGAATAGGAGCTGCCTCGTATGGGCCAATAGGCCTTCTGCAGTTACCTTTGTTCTTATGTTCTTATGTTATTTGCTATTATAGATTCGAGTAACTTTCCCACAATAGACGTTAGGCTAATTGGTCGATAGTTAGACGCAAGTGATCTATCTCCTTTCTTAAAAACTGGTATCACATTAGCAACTTTCCAAAACCCTGGAACTCTGCCTGACTCTATTGATTTATTAAATATGGTTGACAGTGGGTCGCAAAGCTCCTCTTTGCATTCTTTAAGCACCCTGGCAAACACTACATGCGGCCCTGGGGATTTGTTTGGTTTGAGTTTTACTATTTGTTTAAGAACATCCTCCCTGGTAACTGCTAAACTAGTCAACCTGTCCTCGTCCCCACCCACAGAGACTTGTTCGGCTGAAGGCATATAAGAACATAAGAACATAAGAACAAAGGTAACTGCAGAAGGCCTATTGGCCCATTCGAGGCAGCTCCTATTCTATAACCACCCAATCCCACTCATATACTTGTCCAATCCGCGCTTGAAACAATCGAGGGACCCCACCTCCACCACGTTACGCGGCAATTGGTTCCACAAATCAACAACCCTGTTACTGAACCAGTATTTACCCAAGTCTTTCCTAAATCTAAACTTATCCAATTTATACCCATTGTTTCGTGTTCTGTCCTGTGTTGATACTTTTAATACCCTATTAATATCCCCCTTGTTATGTCCATTCACCCACTTGTAAACCTCTATCATGTCGCCCCTAACTCTTCGCCTTTCCAGTGAATGCAACTTAAGCTTTGTTAATCTTTCTTCATATGAAAGATTTCTAATTTGGGGAATTAACTTGGTCATCCTACGCTGGACACGTTCAAGTGAATTTATATCCATTCTATAATATGGCGACCAAAACTGAACTGCATAATCTAAATGAGGCCTAACTAGAGCAAGATATAGCTTGAGAACCACACCAGGTGTCTTGTTACTAACGCTTCGATTAATAAATCCAAGTGTCCGATTTGCCTTATTACGAACATTTATGCATTGATCCTTTTGTTTTAAATTCTTACTAATCATAACTCCCAGATCCCTTTCGCAATCCGACTTCGCAATCACAACACCATCTAGCTCGTATCTTGTAACTCTATCATCATTACCTAACCTCAGAACTTTACATTTATCAGCATTAAACTGCATCTGCCAATCCTTTGACCATTTCAAAACCCTATCTAGATCAACTTGAAGTGATAGTGAGTCCTCCTCCGAATTAATTTCCCTACCGATTTTCGTATCATCGGCAAATTTGCAAATGTTGCTACTCAAACCTGAATCTAAATCATTTATATATATTATAAACAACAGAGGTCCCAGGACAGAGCCTTGAGGCACTCCACTTACAACATTTTCCCACTCTGACTTGATTCCATTTATACTAACTCTCTGTTTCCTTTGGTATAGCCATGCCATAATCCAGCTTAATATAGCACCCCCAATACCATGAGACTCTATCTTTTTAATCAGTCTTTCATGTGGCACTGTATCAAAAGCTTTGCTAAAGTCAAGGTATACAACATCGCAATCCTTACCACTATCAACTGCCTCAACAATGCTAGAATAAAAAGATAACAAATTTGTTAAACATGAACGGCCATTTATAAAACCATGTTGAGACTCAATTATTAATTTATGTTTTTCAAGATGAAGACGAATTTTATTTGCTATTATAGATTCGAGTAACTTTCCCACAATAGACGTTAGGCTAATTGGTCGATAGTTAGACGCAAGTGATCTATCTCCTTTCTTAAAAACTGGTATCACATTAGCAACTTTCCAAAACTCTGGCACTCTGCCTGACTCTATTGATTTATTAAATATGGTTGACAGTGGGTCACAAAGCTCCTCTTTGCATTCTTTAAGCACCCTAGCAAACACTTCATCCGGCCCTGGGGATTTGTTTGGTTTGAGTTTTACTATTTGTTTAAGAACATCCTCCCTGGTAACTGCTAAACTCGTCAACCTGTCCTCGTCCCCACCCACATAGACTTGTTCGGCTGAAGGCATATTGTTAAGTTCCTCTTTAGTAAATACAGATACAAAATATTTATTAAAAATACTACTCATCTCTTCATCACTATCTGTTATTTGACCTGTCTCAGTTTTTAATGGACCTATCCTTTCCCTAGTCTTAGTACGATATAACTGAAAAAACCCTTTAGGATTTGTCTTTGCTTGCCCTGCTATGCGAACTTCATAGTTTCTTTTTGCTTTCCTTATCTCTTTTTTAACATTTCTAACCAGTTGTACGAATTCCTGTTCTAAAGTGACCTCCCCATTTTTAATCCTTTTGTACCAAGCTCTCTTTTTACCTATAAGGTTCTTCAAATTCTTTGTTATCCACTTTGGGTCATTAGTATACGATCTATTCAATTTGTATGGTATACTACGTTCCTGTGCTTTGTTTAGAATATTCTTAAATAAGTTATATATTGAATCCACATCGAAATCCCCATTTAAGTCACCTATCGCTGGGTTCATGTCTCGCTCCAAGACCGGCCCACACCCCATACCCAAGGCTTTCCAATCAATTTGACCCAAAAAATTTCTTAGGCTATTAAAATCAGCTTTTCGAAAATCTGGCACTTTAACAGAATTTTCTCCTACTGGTCTATTCCATTCTATGCTAAATCTGATTTCTTTGTGATCACTGCTCCCTAGCTCACTCCCTATTTCGATGTCATTAATTTGCGTTTCCCTGTTAGTTAACACTAAATCTAAAATATTATTTTCCCGTGTTGGTTCCTTAATGTGTTGCGTAAGAAAGCAATCGTCAATTAATTCTAGAAAATCTTCTGCTTCACTATTCCCTGTTTTGTTCAACCAGTTTATTCCGCTAAAATTAAAGTCACCCATGACATAAATACTGTTAGATCTAGATGCTCTAGATATTTCATCCCATAGATGCTTTGCTTCCATTCTGTCTAAATTTGGTGGCCTATATATTACTCCTATTATAATATTATTAGCTTTTTCGTTTAATTCAATCCAAATAGTTTCTGTGTGTGGCTCTGTTTTGATTCCCTCTTTGAGACTACATTTCAAATTATCCCTAACATATATGGCTACTCCACCTCCTCGTCTAATATATCTATCTGTGTGAAATAGTTTAAATCCATATATTTGATATTCAGCTAATAGTTCTCTATTTTCTACATTCATCCACGTTTCGGTAAGTGCAATAATATCTATTTTTTCTGTGCAGACAAGAGCATTTAATTCGTTAATTTTATTTCTTAGACTTCTACTGTTAGTGTAATATACCCTAAGTGAATTGTTATTTTGCGGACCTTCTCTTTCCCTGATCGTTTTGCCAATTCCTTTCTCCCACAAACACATACTTTTATTACCTCCTTCCTCCAAATTGCATATTGTTAAGTTCCTCTTTAGTAAATACAGATACAAAATATTTATTAAAAATACTACTCATCTCTTCATCACTATCTGTTATTTGACCTGTCTCAGTTTTTAATGGACCTAACAAGATAAATGGAATCAAGTCAGAGTGGGAAAATGTTGTAATTGGAGTGCCTCAAGGCTCTGTCCTGGGACCTCTGTTGTTTATAATATACATAAATGATTTAGATTCAGGTTTGAGTAGCAACATTTGCAAATTTGCCGATGATACGAAAATCGGTAGGGAGATTAATTCGGAGGAGGACTCACTATCACTTCAATTTGATCTAGAAAGGGTTTTGAAATGGTCAAAGGATTGGCAGATGCAGTTTAATGCTGATAAATGTAAAGTTCTGAGGTTAGGTAATGATGATAGAGTTACAAGATACGAGCTAGATGGTGTTGAGATTGCGAAGTCGGATTGCGAAAGGGATCTGGGAGTTATGATTAGTAAAAATTTAAAACAAAAGGATCAATGCATAAATGTTCGTAATAAGGCAAATCGGACACTTGGATTTATTAATCGCAGCATTAGTAACAAGACACCTGGTGTGGTTCTCAAGCTATATCTTGCTCTAGTTAGGCCCCATTTAGATTATGCAGTTCAGTTTCGGTCGCCATATTATAGAATGGATATAAATTCACTTGAACGTGTCCAGCGTAGGATGACTAAGTTAATTCCCCAAATTAGAAATCTTTCATATGAAGAAAGATTAACAAAGCTTAAGTTGCATTCACTGGAAAGGCGAAGAGTTAGGGGTGACATGATAGAGGTTTACAAGTGGGTGAATGGACATAACAAGGGGGATATTAATAGGGTATTAAAAGTATCAACACAACACAGAACACGAAACAATGGGTATAAATTGGATAAGTTTAGATTTAGGAAAGACTTGAGTAAATACTGGTTCAGTAACAGGGTTGTTGATTTGTGGAACCAATTACCGCGTAACGTGCTGGAGGTGGGGTCTTTCGATTGTTTCAAGCGCGGGTTGGACATGTATATGTTGTTATATTATCATTGGAGTATATTATTGGAGTGTTGTTATATTATCATTGCAATATGGAAGTTGTAGTTAAGGACCTGGTGACTCTAGTGGGAGCCCTGAGGACAGAGTTGGACTTTCTGCGGGAGGAGGTGCGTCAGCTTAAAGAACAACGAGAAGTAACGAAGGAGACCAGCAGTAAAGGGACCTCCTCTTGGAGAGTTGTGAAAGACAGGGGCCTTAAGAAGACTTTGATAAAGCCGCCTTCAAACGCCATAGCAACTTCTAATTCATTTGACGTTTTGGAGGACGAGTGCTGTGGAGAGACTGTGGATCGCGCAAAAGGGAAAGCAACGAAGAGAAAGGAAGCGCAGGCCCCTCAGAAAGTAAAGGAAGTACCTAAGCAAACATTAGTTGTGGGAGATTCCCAGATAAGGTATTTGGATAGAACGTTTTGTGCTAGAGATAGGGGGAACAGGTTAAGGGTTTGCTATCCCGGAGCTGGCATTGGTGATATTATAAACAACATGAATGATATTATGGCTGGTAATGGGAACAATCCCATTGTAACGGGGGGTGGGGGAAATAGCTCTATCTTGTCCATTATTCCACCCCCCAGTTAACTAACGAGGCCGGGGGAAACAGCTCTCTCTAGTCCGTTATCCCGTCCTCAGTTAGCTAACTATTCTAGAGCACCCTCCAGAGTTCCTAAGGCAACCTCTCTCGCTCAACACCTTGTAACCTAGGTATTTGACTACCTAGGTGCTAAGACTACAAGGCGTCGTAACAGGATCAGCTACCCGAAACTCTAGAGAGAACTCTAGAATACTGAATCATTGCCACAAACGTATAAGAGAAAACGAAAGGAAAGAAATGAATAGTGAAGTAATTAGTGAGGGTTTGGGGTAAGAGGTAGGGAGGTGGGAGGAGCGAGGAGGGTCATTAGTTGAAAGTGAGAGTTTAGAGATGGGTGGAGGGAGAGGTGTAGATAGGTAGAAGTAGAAGAGTAGATAGAAGTAGAAGAGTAGATAGTAGAAGACGAAATGCTGCCACCATCCATTCATGATCATTACATACAAGACAAGGAATGGAACTTGCCTGTATCACAAAATATTCTCAAAAGATGTTATTACCATGTATCAACTCCAACCATGTACTCATTAATATCTTGAATCTAGTAACCACCGAGGCTTTCTCACCTCAACTCAAAATCTCTAGGGAACAAAGTTAAACACAATTTAAATAATAAATTCATAATTATATTTCACATGAAGTATCATAATTTAGCAATTCAATTAAAATGTTCCAGTTTAATATGCAAAGTGAGTCATCATCCAAGAATTCGAGAACCCTACAACTTGACTGCCCCTGATCATCACACAACATATGTAAACACGACCAAGTCACCTAAATGTTCACTCACCGGGGACTGAGTCTAAGTTGAATAGAGAGGGGGGGGGGTCTGCAATTTTTCAGGCAGCGTCACCCCCCAGTCTGGTGACGGCCTATCTCGACGGCTGGCCTCTGCTCTGCTCCGCTGGCCGGTCTCCTATTGCTTAATGCTCGATAGCTCTCCGAGTTTATATTGGGGAACCTAGTAGCTAACTCCGCCCACAAGTAGATAGCCTCCGGCACTACCAAGCCACTCCTTAAACGTCGGCATGTTTGAAGGCTACCCGGCTCCAATTATACGCTTAGCGGAAGCAAGGTGAAATTCTCATGATCTGACCTCAGGTCACTTGGGGTCGTTAACGGTTAGAGGTGTGAGATCTCAGGCAGACAACTGGCGCCTCTCAGATCCTTGTCTGTGACTCATGTACTCTATGTATGTATTAACCTAAACCAAACACTTTTACAGTGTTACATCTCCCCTTCTCCCCGAAAATAAAGTTTTTGCAACACTGCTAAAGCAAGCTAGCTGTGTGCGACAACTTTATTAACGAAAAGAATACATCCTAGCTAAACAAATATACATCATCCTACTCTAAAAAATGAAATATATAGACAGACGTCCATTGTCTCTGGCTGGGCGACGTCACTGCTTGGTCTTGTAGATAATCCTGTACCACATTTCTTCAACACAACTGCCTCCGTCGCTTCTCCGTCGTTAACGCACAACAACACTTGGTCAACCCGAAAGCCGTTACTACTTGAACTGCGCACAGGACCGTGGAATTCGGTTGTCCCAGCTGATCTGTAATTGGCCCTACGTCAGTCACCATGAGAGACGTATATTGGGGTTCTTCACAGCTATAGGGACTACAAGTTTCGAGACCTTCATATAGTTGCCAACAGTAGAAATCCCATCCTACTCTTCTTCCTCCCTGTTGCTCCAGCACGCCTCCTTCAGAGAGCTACTTCTGACAGCCACATCAAGTCCGCACGACACAGGATGAATCACTCAACAGAGCAACATGCTTGCAGGAGGGGCGGCCAGTTAAGGCAAACGATCCTGTCTTGCAATTACGCTCCCTGCAATGATGCTGACACCAGCAAGGGACACGAGGCATCGTGTCTCACTCAGCTTGTCTTATCTTCTTCTTCTTTCTTCTTTCTTCTCTCTTCCTTCTTCTCTCTTCTTTCTTCTCTCTTCTTTCTTCTCTCTTCTTCCTTCTCTCTTCCTCCTCCCATGGGTCTTTGACAAGCGACCTGGGGTCCATTGGGGTCCGTCCGTCCTGGGGTCCATCCTGGGTAGACCGATGTTGGTGGGACAGACTGGAGTCGTTGTTGCTCCTCTTCCATCTTTACTGGGTCGTCTGGGGTCGTGTGCAGAACGACCTGGGGTCCACTGGGATCCGTCCGTCCTGGGGTCCACTGGGTAGACCAATGTTGACCGACCGAGAGGGCTGCATCTTGGGGTCCCCTGGGGTGGTGATGGTGGTGGAGCCATGACCTCCAGGTAGTGGGCTGGTCGTGGTGGTGGTGATAAACGCCCCTGAGTGTGGTACACAGCAGCCGTCTCCCTCTTCTGTATATGCGTCGCGCCTCTCCTCTGGCTCCCACCTGTGAATTGAACATAAAGGCGACAATACCCGTGTTCCATGCTGTTGTGTGACCCTGTAGTTTGTATAGGGTTCACACAGTCCAATTATAAGCTCTCCTCCTGGCAACAACTACACTTAAATTTTTTTTTAAATAATCCAATTAACACTGAATGATACTGACTTGGTGGAACATAAGACAGTAACAGAGGAAAGTTAGAGAAGAGAGAATAAGGTCATCACTACCTTTAACTTGTCACAAAAAAAAAATCAACACTAATAGACAAAACACTAGCCTAAACTTAACTGTACCGTTCCTAATCTTAAGTACATAATTAATCATTACTCCCACCCTTAACCTACAGCCACCTACGTGACCCAGAGTGTTTCCCTAGCATCTCCGCCGGTCAACAACTCCAAACTGTTGCCACCCCTGTGACCAGACTATCTAACGTCGAGCGTCCCCAACGTGAAGTCTACTGACATACTAAGCCTCCCCCTAGCATGCTGTACAATACCAGTACACCTCGGGTTATTGCGTTCAAATGGAGTAAAACAGTCGATCGCAATAATCTGAGCAGAACCACTAAAAACTACTTAAAAACTACACCTGCCACTCCCCACTGACCTGGAGACCAGCGGTGGCTGGGTGTCCCCTAGGGACATGCGAGGTCACCTGTCACACTCAGGTGAGCTGCACTACCAACACCGCTAAGTTCCCAAATCGCCAAATCTTATTACTAACATAAATCACTACACACGCAAGTTCTGGTGAACATTCCCTGAACACCACAAAACTCACAAAATCACTAAACACAACACCAGAGAATCACTATCTCCTAACCTGAAAAAAGTTCGCTAATTCGCGAAAGTAAAACACCTGTCAAGATCTCCCTGATAGCGCCTGAGCAGCAAAAAGACACGTGGGACTGAACAATGTTGAAAGAACACCAACTACCTACAACATTGTTCAACACCGCTGCCAACATTGTAACGGGGGGTGGGGGAAATGGCTCTATCTTGTCCATTATTCCACCCCCCAGTTAACTAACGAGGCCGGGGGAAACAGCTCTCTCTAGTCCGTTATCCCGTCCTCAGTTAGCTAACTATTCTAGAGCACCCTCCAGAGTTCCTAAGGCAACCTCTCTCGCTCAACACCTTGTAACCTAGGTATTTGACTACCTAGGTGCTAAGACTACAAGGCGTCGTAACAGGATCAGCTACCCGAAACTCTAGAGAGAACTCTAGAATACTGAATCATTGCCACAAACGTATAAGAGAAAACGAAAGGAAAGAAATGAATAGTGAAGTAATTAGTGAGGGTTTGGGGTAAGAGGTAGGGAGGTGGGAGGAGCGAGGAGGGTCATTAGTTGAAAGTGAGAGTTTAGAGATGGGTGGAGGGAGAGGTGTAGATAGGTAGAAGTAGAAGAGTAGATAGAAGTAGAAGAGTAGATAGTAGAAGACGAAATGCTGCCACCATCCATTCATGATCATTACATACAAGACAAGGAATGGAACTTGCCTGTATCACAAAATATTCTCAAAAGATGTTATTACCATGTATCAACTCCAACCATGTACTCATTAATATCTTGAATCTAGTAACCACCGAGGCTTTCTCACCTCAACTCAAAATCTCTAGGGAACAAAGTTAAACACAATTTAAATAATAAATTCATAATTATATTTCACATGAAGTATCATAATTTAGCAATTCAATTAAAATGTTCCAGTTTAATATGCAAAGTGAGTCATCATCCAAGAATTCGAGAACCCTACAACTTGACTGCCCCTGATCATCACACAACATATGTAAACACGACCAAGTCACCTAAATGTTCACTCACCGGGGACTGAGTCTAAGTTGAATAGAGAGGGGGGGGGGTCTGCAATTTTTCAGGCAGCGTCACCCCCCGTCTGGTGACGGCCTATCTCGACGGCTGGCCTCTGCTCTGCTCCGCTGGCCGGTCTCATAAGAACATAAGAACATAAGAACAAAGGTAACTGCAGAAGGCCTATTGGCCCATACGAGGCAGCTCCTATTCTATAACCACCCAATCCCACTCATATACATAAGAACAAAGGTAACTGCAGAAGGCCTATTGGGCCATACGAGGCAGCTCCTATTCTATAACCACCCAATCCCACTCATATACTTGTCCAACCCGTGCTTGAAACAATCGAGGGACCCCACCTCCACAATGTTACGCGGCAATTGGTTCCACAAATCAACAACCCTGTTACTGAACCAGTATTTACCCAAGTCTTTCCTAAATCTAAACTTATCCAATTTATATCCATTGTTTCGTGTTCTGTCCTGTGTTGATACTTTTAATACCCTATTAATATCCCCCCGGTTATGTCCATTCATCCACTTGTAAACCTCTATCATGTCACCCCTAACTCTTCGCCTTTCCAGTGAATGCAACTTAAGCTTTGTTAATCTTTCTTCATATGAAAGATTTCTAATTTGGGGAATTAACTTAGTCATCCTACGCTGGACACGTTCAAGTGAATTTATATCCATTCTATAATATGGCGACCAAAACTGAACTGCATAATCTAAATGGGGCCTAACTAGAGCAAGATATAGCTTGAGAACCACACCAGGTGTCTTGTTACTAACGCTGCGATTAATAAATCCAAGTGTCCGATTTGCCTTATTACGAACATTTATGCATTGATCCTTTTGTTTTAAATTCTTACTAATCATAACTCCCAGATCCCTTTCGCAATCCGACTTCGCAATCACAACACCATCTAGCTCGTATCTTGTAACTCTATCATCATTACCTAACCTCAGAACTTTACATTTATCAGCATTAAACTGCATCTGCCAATCCTTTGACCATTTCAAAACCCTATCTAGATCAACTTGAAGTGATAGTGAGTCCTCCTCCGAATTAATTTCCCTACCGATTTTCGTATCATCGGCAAATTTGCAAATGTTGCTACTCAAACCTGAATCTAAATCATTTATATATATTATAAACAACAGAGGTCCCAGGACAGAGCCTTGAGGCACTCCACTTACAACATTTTCCCACTCTGACTTGATTCCATTTATACTAACTCTCTGTTTCCTTTGGTATAGCCATGCCCTAATCCAGCTTAATATAGCACCCCCAATACCATGAGACTCTATTTTTTTAATAAGTCTTTCATGTGGCACTGTATCAAAAGCTTTGCTAAAGTCAAGGTATACAACATCGCAATCCTTACCACTATCAACTGCCTCAACAATGCTAGAATAAAAAGATAACAAATTTGTTAAACATGAACGGCCATTTATAAAACCATGTTGCGACTCAATTATTAATTTATGTTTTTCAAGATGAAGACGAATTTTATTTGCTATTATAGATTCGAGTAACTTTCCCACAATAGACGTTAGGCTAATTGGTCGATAGTTAGACGCAAGTGATCTATCTCCTTTCTTAAAAACTGGTATCACATTAGCAACTTTCCAAAACTCTGGCACTCTGCCTGACTCTATTGATTTATTAAATATGGTTGACAGTGGGTCACAAAGCTCCTCTTTGCATTCTTTAAGCACCCTAGCAAACACTTCATCCGGCCCTGGGGATTTGTTTGGTTTGAGTTTTACTATTTGTTTAAGAACATCCTCCCTGGTAACTGCTAAACTCGTCAACCTGTCCTCGTCCCCACCCACATAGACTTGTTCGGCTGAAGGCATATTGTTAAGTTCCTCTTTAGTAAATACAGATACAAAATATTTATTAAAAATACTACTCATCTCTTCATCACTATCTGTTATTTGACCTGTCTCAGTTTTTAATGGACCTATCCTTTCCCTAGTCTTAGTACGATATAACTGAAAAAACCCTTTAGGATTTGTCTTTGCTTGCCCTGCTATGCGAACTTCATAGTTTCTTTTTGCTTTCCTTATCTCTTTTTTAACATTTCTAACCAGTTGTACGAATTCCTGTTCTAAAGTGACCTCCCCATTTTTAATCCTTTTGTACCAAGCTCTCTTTTTACCTATAAGGTTCTTCAAATTCTTTGTTATCCACTTTGGGTCATTAGTATACGATCTATTCAATTTGTATGGTATACTACGTTCCTGTGCTTTGTTTAGAATATTCTTAAATAAGTTATATATTGAATCCACATCGAAATCCCCATTTAAGTCACCTATCGCTGGGTTCATGTCTCGCTCCAAGACCGGCCCACACCCCATACCCAAGCCTTTCCAATCAATTTGACCCAAAAAATTTCTTAGGCTATTAAAATCAGCTTTTCGAAAATCTGGCACTTTAACAGAATTTTCTCCTACTGGTCTATTCCATTCTATGCTAAATCTGATTTCTTTGTGATCACTGCTCCCTAGCTCACTCCCTATTTCGATGTCATTAATTTGCGTTTCCCTGTTAGTTAACACTAAATCTAAAATATTATTTTCCCGTGTTGGTTCCTTAATGTGTTGCGTAAGAAAGCAATCGTCAATTAATTCTAGAAAATCTTCTGCTTCACTATTCCCTGTTTTGTTCAACCAGTTTATTCCGCTAAAATTAAAGTCACCCATGACATAAATACTGTTAGATCTAGATGCTCTAGATATTTCATCCCATAGATGCTTTGCTTCCATTCTGTCTAAATTTGGTGGCCTATATATTACTCCTATTATAATATTATTAGCTTTTTCGTTTAATTCAATCCAAATAGTTTCTGTGTGTGGCTCTGTTTTGATTCCCTCTTTGAGACTACATTTCAAATTGTCCCTAACATATATGGCTACTCCACCTCCTCGTCTAATATATCTATCTGTGTGAAATAGTTTAAATCCATATATTTGATATTCAGCTAATAGTTCTCTATTTTCTACATTCATCCACGTTTCGGTAAGTGCAATAATATCTATTTTTTCTGTGCAGACAAGAGCATTTAATTCGTTAATTTTATTTCTTAGACTTCTACTGTTAGTGTAATATACCCTAAGTGAATTGTTATTTTGCGGACCTTCTCTTTCCCTGATCGTTTTGCCAATTCCTTTCTCCCACAAACACATACTTTTATTACCTCCTTCCTCCAAATCAATTCCCATACCTCTATCTACTAACAGTTTAAACCCAAACAAACACCTCTAACCACTTCTTCTAGCGAGTTCGCAACAGCAACAACCCCAGCTCTCGATAGATGCACCCCATCACGAGCATACATTTCATTTCTTCCATAGAAGTGTTCCCAGTTGTCTATGAAAGATATTGCATTTGATTTGCAATATCTTTCCAGCCGGCAATTGACACCAAGTGCCCTCGATATCCATTCATTTCCCACTCCCTTTCTTGGAAGAATGCCACATATGATCGGGATTCCTCCCTTGCTCCTAACTAACTCTATGGCTGTTTTATACCTCTGAATCAGTTCCTCACTCCTGACTCGACCAACATCATTTCCTCCCACGCTAATGCAAATAATGGGATTGTTCCCATTACCAGCCATAATATCATTCATGTTGCTTATAATATCACCAATGCCAGCTCCGGGATAGCAAACCCTTAACCTGTTCCCCCTATCTCTAGCACAAAACGTTCTATCCAAATACCTTATCTGGGAATCTCCCACAACTAATGTTTGCTTAGGTACTTCCTTTACTTTCTGAGGGGCCTGCGCTTCCTTTCTCTTCGTTGCTTTCCCTTTTGCGCGATCCACAGTCTCTCCACAGCACTCGTCCTCCAAAACGTCAAATGAATTTGAAGTTGCTATGACGTTTGAAGGCGGCTTTATCAAAGTCTTCTTAAGGCCCCTGTCTTTCGCAACTCTCCAAGACGAGGTCCCTTTACTGCTGGTCTCCTCCTTCGTTACTTCTCGTTGTTTTTTAAGCTGACGCACCTCCTCCCGCAGAGAGTCCAACTCTGTCCTCAGGGCTCCCACTAGAGTCACCAGGTCCTTCACTACAACTTCCATATTGCTATGATAATATAACAACACTCAGGAGCTCCGGTTAACACAACCTCTCACTGTGACTTCACCTGACCGACTGATTGTCTCCTATTGCTTAATGCTCGATAGCTCTCCGAGTTTATATTGGGGAACCTAGTAGCTAACTCCGCCCACAAGTAGATAGCCTCCGGCACTACCAAGCCACTCCTTAAACGTCGGCATGTTTGAAGGCTACCCGGCTCCAATTATACGCTTAGCGGAAGCAAGGTGAAATTCTCATGATCTGACCTCAGGTCACTTGGGGTCGTTAACGGTTAGAGGTGTGAGATCTCAGGCAGACAACTGGCGCCTCTCAGATCCTTGTCTGTGACTCATGTACTCTATGTATGTATTAACCTAAACCAAACACTTTTACAGTGTTACACCATTATTTGCATTAGCGTGGGAGGAAATGATGTTGGTCGAGTTAGGAGTGAGGAACTGATTCAGAGGTATAAAACAGCCATAGAGTTAGTTAGGAGCAAGGGAGGAATCCCGATCATATGTGGCATTCTTCCAAGAAAGGGAGTGGGAAATGAATGGATATCGAGGGCACTTGGTGTCAATTGCCGGCTGGAAAGATATTGCAAATCAAATGCAATATCTTTCATAGACAACTGGGAACACTTCTATGGAAGAAATGAAATGTATGCTCGTGATGGGGTGCATCTATCGAGAGCTGGGGTTGTTGCTGTTGCGAACTCGTTAGAAGAAGTGGTTAGAGGTGTTTGTTTGGGTTTAAACTGTTAGTAGATAGAGGTATGGGAATTGATTTGGAGGAAGGAGGTAATAAAAGTATGTGTTTGTGGGAGAAAGGAATTGGCAAAACGATCAGGGAAAGAGAAGGTCCGCAAAATAACAATTCACTTAGGGTATATTACACTAACAGTAGAAGTCTAAGAAATAAAATTAACGAATTAAATGCTCTTGTCTGCACAGAAAAAATAGATATTATTGCACTTACCGAAACGTGGATGAATGTAGAAAATAGAGAACTATTAGCTGAATATCAAATATATGGATTTAAACTATTTCACACAGATAGATATATTAGACGAGGAGGTGGAGTAGCCATATATGTTAGGGACAATTTGAAATGTAGTCTCAAAGAGGGAATCAAAACAGAGCCACACACAGAAACTATTTGGATTGAATTAAACGAAAAAGCTAATAATATTATAATAGGAGTAATATATAGGCCACCAAATTTAGACAGAATGGAAGCAAAGCATCTATGGGATGAAATATCTAGAGCATCTAGATCTAACAGTATTTATGTCATGGGCGACTTTAATTTTAGCGGAATAAACTGGTTGAACAAAACAGGGAATAGTGAAGCAGAAGATTTTCTAGAATTAATTGACGATTGCTTTCTTACGCAACACATTAAGGAACCAACACGGGAAAATAATATTTTAGACTTAGTGTTAACTAACAGGGAAACGCAAATTAATGACATCGAAATAGGGAGTGAGCTAGGGAGCAGTGATCACAAAGAAATCAGATTTAGCATAGAATGGAATAGACCAGTAGGAGAAAATTCTGTTAAAGTGCCAGATTTTCGAAAAGCTGATTTTAATAGCCTAAGAAATTTTTTGGGTCAAATTGATTGGAAAGCCTTGGGTATGGGGTGTGGGCCGGTCTTGGAGCGAGACATGAACCCAGCGATAGGTGACTTAAATGGGGATTTCGATGTGGATTCAATATATAACTTATTTAAGAATATTCTAAACAAAGCACAGGAACGTAGTATACCATACAAATTGAATAGATCGAATACTAATGACCCAAAGTGGATAACAAAGAATTGGAAGAACCTTATAGGTAAAAAGAGAGCTTGGTACAAAAGGATTAAAAATGGGGAGGTCACTTTAGAACAGGAATTCGTACAACTGGTTAGAAATGTTAAAAAAGAGATAAGGAAAGCAAAAAGAAACTATGAAGTTCGCATAGCAGGGCAAGCAAAGACAAATCCTAAAGGGTTTTTTCAGTTATATCGTACTAAGACTAGGGAAAGGATAGGTCCATTAAAAACTGAGACAGGTCAAATAACAGATAGTGATGAAGAGATGAGTAGTATTTTTAATAAATATTTTGTATCTGTATTTACTAAAGAGGAACTTAACAATATGCCTTCAGCCGAACAAGTCTATGTGGGTGGGGACGAGGACAGGTTGACGAGTTTAGCAGTTACCAGGGAGGATGTTCTTAAACAAATAGTAAAACTCAAACCAAACAAATCCCCAGGGCCGGATGAAGTGTTTGCCAGGGTGCTTAAAGAATGCAAAGAGGAGCTTTGTGACCCACTGTCAACCATATTTAATAAATCAATAGAGTCAGGCAGAGTGCCAGAGTTTTGGAAAGTTGCTAATGTGATACCAGTTTTTAAGAAAGGAGATAGATCACTTGCGTCTAACTATCGACCAATTAGCCTAACGTCTATTGTGGGAAAGTTACTCGAATCTATAATAGCAAATAAAATTCGTCTTCATCTTGAAAAACATAAATTAATAATTGAGTCGCAACATGGTTTTATAAATGGCCGTTCATGTTTAACAAATTTGTTATCTTTTTATTCTAGCATTGTTGAGGCAGTTGATAGTGGTAAGGATTGCGATGTTGTATACCTTGACTTTAGCAAAGCTTTTGATACAGTGCCACATGAAAGACTGATTAAAAAGATAGAGTCTCATGGTATTGGGGGTGCTATATTAAGCTGGATTAGGGCATGGCTATACCAAAGGAAACAGAGAGTTAGTATAAATGGAATCAAGTCAGAGTGGGAAAATGTTGTAAGTGGAGTGCCTCAAGGCTCTGTCCTGGGACCTCTGTTGTTTATAATATATATAAATGATTTAGATTCAGGTTTGAGTAGCAACATTTGCAAATTTGCCGATGATACGAAAATCGGTAGGGAAATTAATTCGGAGGAGGACTCACTATCACTTCAAGTTGATCTAGATAGGGTTTTGAAATGGTCAAAGGATTGGCAGATGCAGTTTAATGCTGATAAATGTAAAGTTCTGAGGTTAGGTAATGATGATAGAGTTACAAGATACGAGCTAGATGGTGTTGTGATTGCGAAGTCGGATTGCGAAAGGGATCTGGGAGTTATGATTAGTAAGAATTTAAAACAAAAGGATCAATGCATAAATGTTCGTAATAAGGCAAATCGGACACTTGGATTTATTAATCGCAGCGTTAGTAACAAGACACCTGGTGTGGTTCTCAAGCTATATCTTGCTCTAGTTAGGCCCCATTTAGATTATGCAGTTCAGTTTTGGTCGCCATATTATAGAATGGATATAAATTCACTTGAACGTGTCCAGCGTAGGATGACTAAGTTAATTCCCCAAATTAGAAATCTTTCATATGAAGAAAGATTAACAAAGCTTAAGTTGCATTCACTGGAAAGGCGAAGAGTTAGGGGTGACATGATAGAGGTTTACAAGTGGATGAATGGACATAACCGGGGGGATATTAATAGGGTATTAAAAGTATCAACACAGGACAGAACACGAAACAATGGGTATAAATTGGATAAGTTTAGATTTAGGAAAGACTTGGGTAAATACTGGTTCAGTAACAGGGTTGTTGATTTGTGGAACCAATTGCCGCGTAACATTGTGGAGGTGGGGTCCCTCGATTGTTTCAAGCACGGGTTGGACAAGTATATGGGTGGGATTGGGTGGTTATAGAATAGGAGCTGCCTCGTATGGGCCAATAGGCCTTCTGCAGTTACCTTTGTTCTTATGTTCTTATATGAGTGGGATTGGGTAGTTATAAATAGGAGGTGCCTCGTATGGGCCAATAGGCCTTCTGCAGTTACCGTTGTTCTTATGTTCTTATGTACTCATGTGGCAGACCCGTTGCAGGTCGTTACTGAACTGGGTTCCCACTTTTCTTCTGTTAGCTGTGGTTTTCATCTTCCCCAATCTTTCCTTCTTCGTAAACTTTTCCTTGAATCTTGTCTTTTGGATTTCTGTGCTCATCTTCGCCTTCCCAGTAACGATCTCTTCTCTCTCGCTGACCTTCGGTCTGCCCTGGCCCTCGGCGGTTCTACGGTGGCGGGCTTCGATAGCATTCATTATGAGATGCTTCGCCATCTCCCTTCGTGCACATCTCAGTATTTACTGAGTCTGTATAATCGGATCTGGGAATCGTCGTCAGTCCCTGAGGACTGGCTCGATGCCGTTGCCCTCCCTGTTTGCAAACCGGGGTCTCTGGGAACATCCCCTAAGAACTTTCGCCCTATTGCCCTCACAAGTTGTGTCTGCAAACTCTTTGAACGTATGGTTAACGTTCGTCTGATGTGGTCCTTGGAACACCATCACCTCCTCTCCCCATCTCAATTAGGTTTCTGCAAGTGCCGCAGCACGACAGATGTCCTGGTGAACTTGGAGGTCTATATACGTATTGCTTTTACTGCGAAGACCTCCGTTGTTTCCGTCCTTTTTGACCTGGAAAAGACTTACGACACCACTTGGCGATACCATATTCTATCCCAGCTTCATTCTTTTGGCCTTCGTGGTCCCTCTCTTTCTCCGCAGCTTCCTCTCTCGTCGTTCCTTTCGGGTGAGACTTGGTACCGCTCTTTTTGCCTTTTTGTCAGCAATACGAAGGAGTGCCCCAGGGTAGTGTTCCGACCACTATTCTCTTTCTGGTTGCCCTCAATGGTCTTCTTTCTGGTTGCCCTCAATGGTCTTCTTTCCTCTCTTCCTTCAGGCGTCTTCTCCGCTCTCTATGTCGATTATCTTACCCTTTGCTGTCAGAGGATTCGCCTCTCCTTCAACGCCGGCTTCAACTTGCGATTGATGCCATGTCGTCTCGGGCCACCGATCATGGCTTCAAGTTCTCTACTACTAAGACTTGTGCCATGACTTTTACTCGGAAACGGGTCGTTCTTCGTCCCTCTTAGTCACTTTATGGCCATTCCCTTGAGTACAAAGATTCCGCGAAGCTTTTGGGGTTATTCTTTGACACTTGTTTGTCTTGGTTTCCCCATATCTCTTACCTCCGTGTTGAATGCTATAAGCCCCTTACCCTTCTTCGGGTATTGTCCCATACTTCTTGGGGAATGGATAGGCGCACTCTCCTCACTTTACATTCCTCCCTCGTCCTGTCTAAGCTCGATTATGGTTGCCCTGCTTACTCGCCTGCTTCTACTCTTCGCCATCTTGATGCTTTGCACCATACTGGGTTGCCACTCAGTTCTGGTGCCTTTCGTTCGACTCCCGTCTTCAGCGAGGACCTTGCAACATCCTTCCTCTCACCTCTGTCGTGCTTTAACTTTTGCCCCTCCTGCGGTTCCTGTTCGTCTTCACCACCTCCCTCTTTCTGTCCGGTTATCTCGATTACAGGATTCTCTTTCCGTTCGTTTTTCTAATATTTCTCCTCGTGTTGTTCCTTCTTTGCCTCCGTGGAGAGTCCCCCTTCCGCAGTTTTGTACATCCTTGACCTGCATCACTAAAGCTTTTACCCCTCCTACGGTTCTAAAGAGCCTTTTCCTTGAGCACTTTTCTTCTCACTCCCGCTCCGTTTCCGTCTTCACCGATGGGTGTAAGTCTGAGGACGGTGTTGGCTGCTTGTTGTTTTTCCTGATTGCACCTATATGTGTCGCTTACCTCTGGAGACTAGCATCTTCACAGCAGAGCTTTATGCTATTCTCTATCCTCTTTGTCTCCTGCTGTCTCGTTGTCAATCTTCCTTTGTAGTTGTTGTTGACTCTCATAGTGCCCTCATGGCTCTCGGGTCCTTTAATCCGGTTCATCCAGTAGTTGTTGAGATCCAGCATTGGCTGTTTCTTGTTCACAGTAAATTTAAGTCGGTTGAGTTTTGTTGGGTTCCCAACCATATTGGTGTCTCTTTAAATGAGCGTGCGGATGCTGCCGCCAGGGAAGCTGTCCGTTCTTGTCCCATCTCTCGTAAAGGTATTCCTTATTCCATCATTTACCCGGTTATCCATTCCTCCATCCTTACCCTTTGGCAGGCTTTTTGATCGTCTGTTACTGGTAACAAACTACATACTCTTAAAAGTTTTGTGTCCTTGTGACCGTCCTCCTACCACTGTAACCGGCGATGGGAAACGACTCTGATGAGGTTGCGTATCGACCATACTCGCTTAACTCATGGTCACTTGATGGAGCGCTGCCCTGCTCCTTATTGTCCTAATTGCATTGTCCCTCTTACGGTCGTGCATATCCTTTTTGAATGTCCTGACTTCAGGGACGAGCGTGTGTCTTGTTTTCCGACTGTCCCCTGCGGTCGCATGTCTCTCGATAGTATTCTTGGTGACTCAGATGCTTTTGATATCGTTCGCCTTATGCGTTTCTGTTCTCGTATTTGCGTCCTTGGTGATATTTAGCGCCCTCTGATTATCCTGCACATTTGATGGTGCTACATAGCCTTTCCGGTTTAGTGCCTACTTTTGATAATTACTTACTTACTTACTTCATCGAACTAGCAGCGGCTTTTGACACAGCAAACAGGGAAATCATACTAGAACAGTTTGCTGAGCTAGGAATGCAAGGAAAATGACTGAAGTGGATAAAGGGCTGTTTGTCTAATCGAACAGCATATGTTTTGTTTAATGGTGTTAAAAGCAAAGAGAGTAATCACTTTGAACTGGGAACTCCACAAGGAGGGGTCCTCACCCTCATGTTGTTCAACGTCCTGATGCATAAACTTATTAAACATCTTCCAACTAATAATGAAGACACTGTCATTTATTATGCTGATGATATATGTTTACAGGCTGCTTCCGAGTCTAGAATGCAAGTTATGCTCGATGGTTTTACTACAAGAGCTGAGGAATGTGGCCTCCTTAACACCAGTGGTATTCCACCACCTCATTATCATATAGATGGGCGTGCACTTGATATCGGCTATTCTTACAGATACCTTGGTATCCCCATTAATGACCCGGGGGACCTTTCTTCTCTCAAGAGGAGACTCTGAGAGAGATTAAAGCCCTTGCAGGTCCTTGTTGGTGCCAATCATGGAATTTACGTGAAACTTGCTAGAATGTTCTATGGATCATTTATATGCTCTGTGATTGACTACAATGCTCTACATCTCACACAGCATACAAACAAAGAACTGAAATCTCTTGAAACCTTGCAAAATGAAGCAATGCGTCTCATCCTCGGGGCTCCAAAGTCCGAGAAAATACTTAATATGAGAGCAGAGTTTAAATTACCTATCATATCTTGAGGTTATCTTGAGATGATTTCAGGGCTTTAGTGTCCCCGCGGCCCGGTCCTCGACCAGGCCTCCACCCCCAGGAAGTAGCCATTGACAGATGACTAACACCCAGGTACCGTTTTTACTGTTAGGTAACAGGGGCATAGGATGAAAGAAACTCTGCCCATTGTTTCTCGCCGGCGCCCGGGATCGAACCCGGGACCACAGGATCACAAGTCCAGCGTGCTGTCCGCTCGGCTGACCGGCTCCCGTAAGTGACAGATTTTGTCTATTAGTACAGTTTTCGGCGTGAATGCATTGAGTAGATCTCGGCAACACATAAAGTTTCAAGCTAAACTTTCGAATGTACATCACTCACCTGAGGTCTATAGAAGAAGAGCGAAATCTGATTATGCATTTTGGTTCTACAAGGTAACCATCTCCATCAAAATATTAAATATGAACCCAACTCAATTAATGATTAATCAACCAATTACTCCATGGGATAACTGGGATCTATCAGTTGATTTAGTAAATGCACCAGAGATAGATAGTGTACACTCTACATTATTAAAACAGTTAACATTGAAAAGCATCACTGAAAGTACTCAGGGAATGGGTAACGATGTGTATCAGTGCTATGCCGACGGTTCTGTAGAAGAAGGTGGACGATGTACCGGATGTGCATGTAATATATTTGAACAATCTTCTCTCGTACATACAGCAATGAAGCGTGTTAATGATTGGGCAAGTACAACTCGAACCGAACTTGAAGGCATATACCTTGCCACTGAATTTTTAAAAGACAATGACAGTAGACTTATATAATGTGACTCGCAGAATGCACTCGTGGCATTGAACGAACATAGCAGTAAAACCCAGAAAATAGTCAGCGATATTCGAATGAATGTTTTGGCTGCTTAAGATTTGAAATTAAATTCCTATGAATACCATCACATGTTGGCATCTCAAGGCATGACACTGTTGATATTGCAAAGACAGACTGTAGAAAACCAGTGGTAGAAATTGATATGAGTGTTTCATTAGCAGTGATAAAGAAAATACTTAAACAAATATCTAATTAAAATCTCACCAACCTAACAAAGTCACAAAGACCTGAAAGTTGTAGCATTAAATATTATGATATATATCGTGAGGAGTTGTTCACATTTGGGACTAATAGACCAAGACCTCGGCAATGTGATGTTATAGTGGCCAGAATACGCCTGGGATATAAACGTATCTGCCAGCTTTCTCCAAACATAAATGTCGAGTACACAATGTGTCAACTTTGTGAAAGAGAAAACATGCATTCCCTTGAGTGAGAATCCTATTCCAGGAGCGAGAATGGAGCGCGCGTCGACAGGGAGTCCGCACTCAATAGGACACACGAGGTGACTGAGGGCTGGTACCTCCTGTTACGAACCCGGAACCGACGTCCGAGCACGGAGCAGTCACGACCGCGCCATCTGCTCCCGAATGGGAGCAGATGGCGCGGTCGTGCTTTCGGTCAGCTCCCGAAACCCCCTCCAAACAGACGACGACACCTGGTGAGGACGACGAGTACTGGCTACGAGGGCCAGTTTCCAGTCCCGTTCAGCACTCAACACCGCCGCCGCTGACCTCTGGTGAGGTGGTGCTCAGACTACAACGCCATCTATGGAGTGGATATGTCGGGCGTTTGTGTCTGAGCCTGTAAGTGAGGTGCCTTAGTGTATCCCAGTTATTGATGACGTGTCTGCTTACAGAGTCGACCTGGGACTGCTGTGATGGAAGTTGAGTCAGTCTACCCAAGGCAGCCGTCTCCATACCTTGTGCTTTGCTGCAGCAGCTGTGAAGTCGTCCCCTGGAAGAACACTGTGGTGTGTTACCCTGCCAGTGGAGTGGCAGTAGAAGGATTACCCGGGACCGACTGCTGGAGACGATTATCCACTGGGGTATTGAGGACAGGAGAGTGATTTGTGATATCACACGAGGCTCCTGTCCAGGGCGTTACCCTTATATCGTTCGTGGAGTGGCCTGACCAGCCTTGCTGATCCGGAACCTGCCAGCAGACCAGCTGGACGTGTGGTTGACGGCCTCCACGGCGGTGCCCCCAGTGGGCCTGTGTTTTGGCTGACCTGTGGCCAGGGTAGGCTCAGCATTCTCAGAGGATTCGTTGTGAGGCCACGAGAAAGCACCGAGGACTCGGCACCGAGCGTCTGGATCCAGAGTCTTCAACAGAAGACAAATGTGTGAATAATCCCCTTGTATAGTGTTAATACCCCTCCCCCTGTGCACTCTTTTATATATATATTTATTTATTTGGTGATGGTGAAAATTATAGTCTTAAGTTCTTAACTTTCTTTCCCTTCCCCCTTTAAGTTTCTTGCATCACGGATCACATCCCTTGAAAGCCACTACTGGCTTGGGGTCGGATACAACTTCCTCTAACAACATCAGAGTAAGAACCCCGTTGCGTCCCGAGAGGGCCGTAACACCTCCCTCATCCCCACTAGGGATGAGAAGGTGGCCAATGAGTGTATATTTACTCTTTATACATACAGAGTTATTTACGACGTCATTACGAAAAATTTGACGTTTAGAACGTACGACGCAATACCTTTGACGTGCCACAGCCGCGGGGCACCGGATTCTGCACAATTACACATGCAAATGTGCCATAAATATGTCAATTTATATCGTAAAATAATTCTGATTGCACCAGAGTGTTGCCAGAACTACGTAGTATTTTGATAAATATTTCAAAATGTTACGATTTTTACCGAATTTTTTCGTGTCATGAGGTCCCTTTACAACAACTTACCACCCTCAGGCAAACGGGATGACAGGACGTACCAATTTTTCAGTAAAGGAAATGCTTGCAGTCCTTACAGAACGTGATGCAAACTCATGGGACGAACACCTACCCTATGTTCAGCTGGCGCTGAATACTGCAATACGTCAGTCTATTAATACCCAACCCCTTCTTTTACTCACGGGTCAATCATGCAATTTCCCATCAGGTCTGCTTAACAGACACAATGTAGCATATGGAGAGGACTATCCTTCAGAAGTTCTCAATAAAATGAGGAATGCTTGGAGAATTGCAGCGGAGGATTCAAGAAAAGCATGGGGTAGATATACTCACTATTATGACAGGAATGTACGACCTCTAGAATTGAAGGAGGGCAGCCTTGTCTGGAGAATCAGTGAAGCTGCTCCCGTCAATCAGAGTAGGAAACTAGCTCCTAGATGGCGGGGACCATACAGAGTGATCAAGAAAGCAGGCCCTGTCAGTTTTGGTATAATGGGAATATATGAGGATCTGGTGGAAAGAACTGTCCACATTAATAAGTGGAAAATTTATCATGCTAGGGAGGAACTAGAAATGCTTTCAGCAAGTCTAACTCCTGATCAAGCGGAGCTGACTGATAACTCAAGTTACGAGTCAAATGGGGAGAATTACCTTCTGTCATCTCTCATCAGTAGTCAAGTGCAGTCTCGTCACCCCATGATAACAAGATATCGCACTGTACAGTAAAGGTTAAAATAACTCCCTTAGTTAATATAATTTAGAATTCATTAGATTTTCCTGTAGAGGCAATGATGTGGATTTCTGTACGTAACTCAGATAGCAGACTTTACCTTGCTCTGGGGTTTCCAACTTCCAACAAACCCAGAGTTATATCCATACTTCCGCCATGTTGTTGTCTGTCTTTTCTCAGGTCTGATTGTACACCTGCCCAGTTGTCCCAGCCACAAGTGAATCCTATCTAAGAAGATCAAGGGGGGGGGGGAGGTACGTTACACAAAGTCCTCCCCCACCAGACCCAGTAACTAACCAACCACATGGTTACTTAGGGTTGGTGACAATACACCAGTTACCCAGCCATCACCTCACGTCACTAACGAGGATGTCTTGGCTCAGTATGCTGTCTATAAGGATGCAGTCACCAGATGTTAACGGTTACACCATCGTGGGTAGTTGTCTCGACGTCATCACCACCCACCAGCTGCGTCGTCAAGACTGCAAGCAAACTGGAAGTAAATGTGAGAGTATCGAAGAGTATCAACTATATGTAGTTAGCGCATGTAGAAGTACTAATTATTCTCGTCGTTGGATCCATGGTTACGTCGTCTATTGTAACGCAAGCTGAACGAGGTGGACACAGATGAATGACACGGGCCCCCTACAAAGTACAGTCGACTCGCCACAGAAGGGGGCCACAGTCTCCTTCGGCCCAAGATTAATTGTACAAGGGTATACACGCATGGTGTTTACGGTCTAGTAGTCTGGTGTCATCAAGCAACGCCTGAGATGAAGTGAACCATGGTGACTGAAGATTGGGAGCCACTTGCTTTGTCAACACGCCACCCACCTCAACGCCTTTCTGCAGCTACTTCCGTCACGAGACATCATTGTACGTTTACGTCCTGCATTTCCGTGGCTCAGCTACTGGTTCAGTCTCTTCTATCAAGACTGTTTTGTGGACAACAAGACGAGTAATGAGTCGCGTCTCTTTAGCGAGGTTCGCCCGACCGGCGACAGCCAGTCACGGGCTGTCACTGGTCACTCAACACTCAATTCAAGGACAGTCTGTTGTCCTTTAGCGGTAACTGGAATGAAGTACGAAAAGGCCCAGGACTCTCTACAGTCAGCACCTTTTGGTCGTGGAACTACAATCAACTAATCAATAGGATTCTAACATCGATTTTGTTTTGTATTCATGAAGAATTGTGGAACAGAAAAAGTAAATGTCATCTTTGCTCTATAATATTAACGTAATGCTTCTGAATACCTAGGAACATGAGTTTGGAAAAGGAGTGTTTCAATGTTGAAACCAAGCAAACTAGTTACTAATATTCTGGAGGAAGGAAATATGGTAATTTTTGTTAAATAACACTAAGAAAAATCTATTGCACAGTGCCTAGAACATCAGATAATAGGAAAATTGCTGTCATGTCGTGTTCTGTGTTTTGAGAGCAAGAGGGGTGAACTAAATAAACAATTGACACTTAAGTGATAGTGTGAACTTCATTATGGCTGTAATTTCAGCTAAGAAATGTGATAGTAGATGTAGTATTGATTAATAAATTATATATTGTGTTTGATTGTTTATTCTTAGAGGATGTCATGTGGACATTAAAGTTTTTAATAAAAAGGGTGAGTGAAACACCCGGATGAACTTTGCGCAAGTTTCGTGTTCCTCTCCTGAAAAACTGAGATTTCAGTTTGTGTGTTTAATTCTCATGATCTAGATAGGAACACGTGGATGGCTAATGGAGAGCCAATGATTTTTGCTAGTTAGATTTTGCTGAAGGATTCAGGATATTGTATTTAGGGATAGGATGTTTTTATTCTCAGATGTATTGGGAAGATACTGGGCTGTCATCAGGATAGTCGGGATTCGTATCCCTTGATTTTTTAATTGTATATTAATGATTATTGCTAGACAACTTGCTGGTTGTTACTGATGATTAGATAGGATAGTTTGTGTTATTTTTGGAGGCTTTGGTTCAAATTGGTAATTATAGAGTCAGGGATTTGGGATAATAAACTGAGTGCTAAATAGTTTAACACAAAGTTTCTTAAATACTTGAGCGAGGGGATTGTAATACTAGTACTGTTAATATAGAAATACATTATAGATTTAATATTAAAAGTTGGTAGTTGAACTGACTTACTAGGGAGGGTCACCCCTCCCCCAAGGGATTACTCATGTGTAGGAAACGGTGGCACCACCCGCCTCCTGTGTCAAGCCATCAAACTAGGAGAATAATGAAATGTATTACAGAATTAGTAGGAATTATCAATCCCGGGTTAAGTTCTTATGTTAAAATTAACGTCAATTGAGATTAATGAATAAGTTTTGTGTGTTAGCAAAGAAGCATTTGACTTCAGTAAGATCTGAAATAGGTAAAACATATTTCGTCACTGGAAAATAGGTACCTACCCTTCTTGTTTGTTAAATCATGTAAATTAGTGAAATACAAGTGCTGCTGAATATTGTAATTAGCCTGGCTCTCGTATGTAGATTATTCCCAAGTGTTTTGAGATAATAAAGTCACCTTTAGTGACGAATACTGGATTTTAGTTAGTAATCTTTTTCCAAGATTAATTTGGCAGCTTAGCCTAGGTCAGTCAGAGCTGGAGTGAACAGGACAAGGTCAGTGTAGGCTGTCTATCAACTAGGGACAACATCTCTCCATGGACTACACATCATTTTTCAGATGAACAGATTTGTTCATCTCTCCATGGAGCTGGCAGAACATCGAGGCCAGGTTGTGATATTTTAAGGTAATTGTTTGTGTCTGTGTTATTTGCAATTGGTTAATCCACAGTATTTGTGTAGTCATTGCCTCAGTTAGGAAGATACTAAGTTTAGGAAGTGTTCAGATAAAACGTATGCATTTTGTCATTATTTTCAGTGTTAATCTTTGTTGTAATAAATCTGTTACAGAATTTACGGTGTTTAGTGGAATTTCCCCAACGATTATTTTTCATTGCTCTTGATCTTAAGTTCCGTGCTTGAAACTAGGGCTTCCCCTGTAAGCCAGCAAGCATTTATTTAATACCTATAATAATCCCTTTGTACTTTGATTTAATTCCCACACTAACGTAAATCTAATCCCATCCTTTTCCGATAGCTGGGGATCCGTTTTCGGTGTTTATACCTAGTTGATGGTATCCTGCTCCACCGTCAATGGAGGAAATTACTCAGTGGGTAGCAGATGGTGGCCGCGTTTTCAGATACTTTGTAGTGTAGCATAGAAGAGTACAATATCCTCGAGCTGTTATATCTAAACGGTCGAACGTTCTTAGATCTTGAGGAGAGGAACAGAGGGTTACACAGTAGATTTCTAGTTTCTGTATATATATTTACTTAATAACGCCCAGCATTTAACCAGTAACCGTTACAACACATCGAACACTTTATGTAGGGCAGACGTAAATCTGTGTATCTATGTATTTACGAATTTAGTTAGCGCAGCATTTTAAAAGCACTACAGTCACCTTCTGTGGTTAACTGTTCAATAAATCCCTGAACTATATGTTTATCAGATTACTAACCCTGTCCATGGAGGACAGAAGAAAATGTATATATGCTGGTTACCATTGTAAATGTGTGGCCACGTCTGTGGTAGAAAATAATAATAATAATAAACAAATAAAAAAAAATCCTTTCTCAAAGGATGCTATCAATTACTCTTTGAAAACTGGCCACTCCATTAGTGACCCCAAAAGTGGTACGATTACATTCAAAAATCTTTCCACAAGATTCAAAGGCTGTATATGGTTTTTCTTCCTCTTTTAGACCCACTTGATGGGTCACTTGAAGTGTTGTCACCTCTCAAGTCTAGCGTGCTTTATACTTAAAATCCAGCAACATTACTCACCATCTCAACTATATGTGGTAAGGGGTAGGCATCCAGCTCCCGTGAATCGGTTAATTGTTTGTGAATAATCTTCAACTATTTGTCGTGTGATTTTCTCCTTTAGTTATCAGTTTAGGCTCTCCAGGCAGAACCTTGGCTCTCCCTGGAGGATTAATGGCCCTTATTATCTCTTCACACAGCATCCTTGCGGTCTCAGATTCAATAAACATCTTGTCAGCCTCAGAATCATTTCGGGATTTTACAGCAATCGGCTTACAGTCTGGTGATAAATTACTGAAGAGGGATGGAGTAGGTACTTTGACATCAGCTAATCCATATATTCTAAGCGGAGGACCTTCTACTCCAAAAGTCATATCGAGTACGGAATGATTTCATAAAAAATTTATGGCCCAAAATCAAATCGGCACACAAATCGTTATCACTTTCAGATTCACCCAATGATAAGTTTTTCCTTGCAGTTCTAAGTCTACAGAACACTGACCCAGGAATTTTGAAGAGAACGATGCAATAGCCAAAGAAACTACCCCATTGTTAGTATAAACGAGTAACTCACTCTGTCCGGCAATATTCTTATGAATAAAGTTCTTATAGCTACCAGTGTCAATCAGTGCCATGATTGGAATCACATTGAATTTAGAGCTAAGCACTTATTTATTGAGACATGAGGGTGAAGTCCCAGCTCAAGTAGGAAGCATAGCAGCTGAATGCTGGGTATTTAGAGCATTGTTAGTCTGTTTCAAAGATCGACAGACCTTAGCGTAATGACCCTTTTTCTTGCAATTCGTACACAGAGCCTCTCTAGCCGGACAATGACTGCGAGTATGTCTAGTGTAACCACTAAAAGAATCTCCACAACCAGCTCCACAGAAGCTTTTGTGTAACCACAAAAGAAGCTAGTTGTAGCTGCAGAAAAGTTTCAGCATTTTCTTCTACACTCTCTTTTTCTCCTGAGCCCTCCAGGTCTAATGAGTGTGTCACAGCAGCGTTTGTATCTCCTGGCTGAACATAAGAGGCTCAAAGTTTCTGTGCCGTTTCTAGAGTATGAACCTGCTCAAATGCTGCTGTAAGTCCAAAGTTTTATTTTCAAGTAAGCGCTGCCTTATTGTGGCCGAACCTAGCCCATTAATGAAAGCATCTCTCCCTTAGTTATCACAAGCTTCTGCAGCAGTCACGGCTTTGAACTGACAATCTTTAGCTAGTAATTTCAAGGGCTGAGGAAACTGGTCAAGCGTCTGACCGGGTTCTTGGCGTCGAGTTACAGGCACATACCAAGTGAATACTTGATTCTTGCGCTTCACAAACAGTCTGTTAGGGATTTTTCAGCCTCATCATAAGTAGTGCAGTCCGCTATGTAGTCAGCACACGTGGAGCAACGCAGTTTATCAGGAGACCCAGCTTGTCCACGGTGGGAGTAGTTTGTTGTACTGCTAGAGGGAAGTTTTTGAACGTCTTGAGTCCTGACGCAATTCTAGAGCGGCGTTGGTGAATTTTGTGTCAGAAGCAAACCGCTCAGGCCATATGAGTCGCTCCATGTTCACTGGCTGAATTATTTCTTCAATAAATTGAGGGAAACAAACGCTTTGCCAGGCTTGTAGCTTTATTGATCAAATAATTACATTACAGTTACATCCTGCAACAATAACATACCATTTAATAAGCAATACATATATATAGTCCAAGCACTGTCCATTCAATACAACAACAAGCAATCTGCATATAACCAAACCTAGGACAAACAGAAATCAAGAGAGCACATTCCACTGACCTGCATTCACGCGCAACAAAGTCACCAAAACAAGAGTCAAGCGAACATGATAAAGTTAGTAAACACTCTTAAGAATCAATATTACATCCAGATCCTAATCTCCCTTAATAACTCTTGTTCCTAGTTAAGTCTAATGAATCATGGATATATATCAATATCAATGGTACTCACTCACTCTTGCATTAGCATTTACTGCAGAATTCATTCCACTAACGTAATCTATGTGGAATCATCAAATATGCCAGATAACACAAACGGTTTTAAAAGTTGATTAATTTGGAAGGATTTTGTCAATCATCAAATTAACCCAAATTAATGTTTTTTTGTCAAATTTTATGTTTTTTTTTTTTGCAGGTCGGTGTGACTTTTACATGGCGCGAGAAGAGTACATACCACTCATGTACTCTCTTATCTGCCCCAAGGGTAATTCTTTGGTGGCAGTCTTCAGCAGGAGGTAAAACATCGCTGTAAATTTTAGTCATACCTACTGAGTCATACTTATTCTGCATTTTGGTTATGAAGTAGTAGAAGATATCGTAACACACATTCCAAGAGGAAAACATAATTAAATTATGAATAAAAAATAATAATTGATTAAACTAATAGTGGTCAAGAAACTGGGCATATAAATTGATGCTGAACTCTGCCGTACCATCTAGTGGGGTATGTTGAGTGGACAACGCTCTAGATTCGTAGTCCTAAGGTTCCCGATTCGATCCCCGGCGAAGGCGGAAACAAATGGGCCGAGTTTCTGTCACCCTAATGCATTTGTTCACCTAGCAGTAAATTGGAACCTGGGAGTTAGACAGCTGCTATGGGCTGCTTATATAGGAATTATGCTCTGGCTAATGTATATAAATGACCTAACAGTGGATAATATGAAATACATATCAATATTTTCTGATGTGATAGCAATGTGAACCATGGAGAACTATGATAAAATTAAAATTAATCTAGACCAACTTCTGAACTTAAAAAAAATGGAAGTGGTTGGAGAAGTTAGATAGAATGGTCAATATATGGTCATTCAATATGATCAAACACATTCTTTGGCTCCAAAGGCTCTATATATGATACGGGTTAAGGGAGTTCAGATAATGTACGGTGTTCTTCCGAAGGTTAATTAATAGAGGACAATTAATGGATGTCGAGAGAAATTAGTATAAACCATCATCTCGAAAAGTATTACATGAGTAATGCAATACCATTTATGGAAAACTGCCGAGTCATTAATGGAAGTTGTATGTGAAACATCAACAGTAATTGGTAGTGGTACGAGTGTATTCCAGCAAGAGCAAAACGTTATTCAAGAGTTTCACTAGGTTATATAGTGATAACACTAACTATTTGCATAAAATCGTTTTCTTAAGCATTAAAATATTTTAACTTCTGTCAACCAAATCTTAGACCTTTTAGCAAACGTACAAATAACGATTGTATAACATATTAAAATATAAATTAAGTACAGTTATTTAATATGTGTATGTGTACTCATCTAATTGTGACTTTAATATCGAGCATTGGCTCTCTGATGCCTCGCGTCTAGCAGCCAGTTGTTTAAAACAATGACTCCTGCCCTATTTCCATATCATATCTAGTTTTATAATTATGAATAGAGTTTGCTTCCACATCCTGCTCAAGTTCATTATATTTTCCCACTACTCTCATTATGAAACAAAACTTCCTGACATCTCTATGACTTATCTGAGTTTCTAGCTTCCATGCCCTCTTGTTCTGTAAGTATAGTGTAATCATTTCGTCTATTTCAACTGTCAGTCCCCCTAAGTATTTTATATGTTGCTGTCATATCTCCAATCACCTTCTTTTTCCTAGTGTCGTCAGGTTCAGTTCCTTCAATCGCTCTTCTCTACCCCATCCCTCGCAACTCTGGGATGCAAACTTCTAAACCTTTGCCAGTGTCCTTATGTGTTTCTTCAGGTGGAGGGAGGGGGTTCCATGATGGGGTAGCATACACAAAGACTCGTCTAAGGAAGGCAGTGTAAAGCGTCCTAAATGTTTCCATACTTAGGTTTCTAAATGATGTTCAAACTTTTGCCAGTGTTGAGTATGCTGCTGTTGTCATCCTTTTTATGTGTGTCCGTGAGTTAGACAGGGTGTTATGTCGACTCCCTGGTTTCTTTCTCGAATCGTCACATGAAGGAAGTTTGTCTTTATTGTGTACTGTCCCTTTGGTCTCCTGTCACCTAATCACATTTCCTTAACTTTACATTTGTTCCTGTTGAAGTTCAGTAGCCATTTCTCTGACCATCTCTGCAACCTGTTCAGGTTCTCTTGCAGGATCCTACAATCCTCATCTGTCACAACTCGTCTCATTAATTGTGCATCATCTGTGAACATCAACATAGAGGACTCTACTTGTGTTGACATGTCGTTTATGTATATTAGAAATATAATTGGTTCTAGCACCGATCCTTTAGGTATTCCACTCGTTACCAGTCAGACGTCTCACCCCTTACAGTTACTCTCTGGCTCCTTCCTGTTAGATAGTTCTCTACCTATGCAAGGGTTTTTGAGTTTACTCCCGCCTGCCTCTCAAATTTGAATAGCAGTCTCCTGTGCGGTACAGTATCAAAGTCATTTTGGCATTCCAGAAATATGCAGACTGCCCATCCTTCCCTGTCTTACCCTATTCTTGGTACTTTATCATAGAATTCCAGAAGGTTTGTTATGCTTAATTTCTCTTACCTGAACCCATGTTGGTGTTTGTTTATATTCCTAGTTTTCTTTGGGGGTGTAATCAATCTTAACCTGATTATTCTTTCAAGTATTTTGCATGGAATGCTTGCAACCCATCCTCCGAATTGACAGTACATTTTAATACTAAGTGTAATAAATACATTTCCTTACTGTCATACATAGTACATAATTGCACTTATGGGGCTGTTACATTTACCTCTCCTCGTTTTCTGTTAAGACACTCAGAATTTTATAATGTAGTTTTAAAGTTCAGTTTGTTACACAAAAGTTTTAAATATCAGGAATTTCTTTATCAATATTATTAAACAACTAGCAGTACCCGCCACGCGTTGCTGTGGCTAAGTCTGGCTAGGTGGGAAAGAAAGAAAAGAGAAAGTGCACGTTTCTTATATGTTTAATTTTACAATGCTTGTGGGTATACAATTTTTGTTGTTGTTTCATT
The DNA here is from genome assembly GCF_040958095.1 of Procambarus clarkii. Classification (NCBI taxonomy): domain Eukaryota; kingdom Metazoa; phylum Arthropoda; class Malacostraca; order Decapoda; family Cambaridae; genus Procambarus; species Procambarus clarkii. The sequence goes on from NC_091225.1 coordinate 7,030,370, forward strand.
GTCTGTGGTGATATAGAGATTGTCTGGTTTACCGTCTCTAGAACACGCAACATATAATTGTCCATGTGAGAAGTAACCCGTGTTTAGATATGAACTGCACAGTTCTAAAGATTGGCCCTGAGCTTTGTTGATGGTGATTGCAAACGCCAAACGAATTGGAAATTACCATCTCTTAAATTGAAATGGCATATCTGTTGGAATCATAGTAATGTGAGAAATGAGGACATCTTCACATATGAAAGGTCCTGTTAAGATTGTTGCTTCTACGACGTCGCTGATTAATTTTTTTACTGCAAGCTGCGTGGCGTTGCAAAGTTTTGGCTGGTTGATGTTTCGCAACATGATAATTGGCACGCCGATTTCAAATTGGTGTACGTGTGATGGTATCCCTGGCAGATAGAGTGAATTAAAAAATTCTATTTGATAATTAACCGCTTCATCTGCTTCCTCAATAGTGTCGACGGACTTGTATGTGTCTGCCTCGCTTTGAATGTTAGACTGAATAATATTATTAAGTTCGTGAGCCGGATGCTTTGGAAATGTTGCACGTAAGAGTTTCAATGAATTGCATGTTCAATGGCAATTTCAAAACCGAGGTAGCAGTTCTTCCACCTGGTAGCAATGTCGCAGTTATTCCGGACGATGCAAACGCTAAGGCTATGCCATTTTGGGATCGAAATGCTGCCAGAATCAATCTAATAAGGAAGGTTTTACCAGTTCTTCCTGGAGCAACAAAGAAGATTTCACCAAGCTCGTTATTTTCTGTTTGAACTATTTTATTGTAAATACCTTTTCTCTCAAGCGTTAGATTAGGAATATTTGATTGCACATACGACAGCAGATCACCCGTGTTGTAACTTTGTTCACGACGCAATTCTACATCGAACGCAACAGCAGCAGATCGATTCGGTGATGGCATTTCAAATTGATTGAGGACTTTGTTCGCGATGTCTAAACACAAATTTTCAATCATTATCAACGCTTTGTTGCAGATTTCTTTTGTGAAATCCATGTCACATTTCAATTTTCCTTGCGTATTCGACGGACAATATCTTCAGCATGTCCGATTTATATTTCTCCCATAACTCTATTTGAGATGAAGAAGAGCCAGTGGTCAATATATTTGTAAACAATGCACAAATTTGATTTGGATGTGACGTGTTAGACGCGTCATTAATGCATACATCCCAGTGTTGGTTATTCTCCAATTAATTCAGAGCTTGACATGTACTACGGAAAGTGGCATGTGTTACGACGCTGACAAATCTCAATTGCTGCAAGACGTTGATCCATGCACATTTACCAACAGCATGCGAAAAAAGAAGCATTCATCTTGATTGGGATGCACAGTGGATGTATGCCTATCGTAGTTTATTTCAATATGCCAGGTTGTCCGTCGATTCGCTCTCCTCGTTTGCATCGTTCAAATGATTTTCTACTGTCATTCCACGTGTAATACGTAGGCACTTCTGAACACAGCAGTGTTTTTGCAAACGCGTCATTTGACATAATGTGAAGAAGGCACTTGACGTTATAGCCGGTTGATTCATAGCTGTTTGTTGCACATTTGCAGGTGTGAAATAAACGTGTTTTCCATTTTCTTGTTTTCAAAGCAAAACCAAAAAAAATACTAACGAAATATTTCAATTCAAACGCCGATCAATCGACACAGCTCAATTTCACCCCCAATTGCACTGAAAAATATGAGCAGTTAAAAAACGGAATGAAAAACAGTGAAAAAAGAAACAAATAAACTATCCTCACGAAATGAACACTATGGTAAGCAACGCAGCTCAATTCGAACGCAATATCACCCAAAATAAAAATGAAAATAAATCAAAATCTATGAAAAATCAATTTATCAATGCAATCGGAAACATTGATATAAAATCATAACGTATTTTGAATAGCGTGTGTTGCTCTTATGTGCAACAGATGGCGCTGTTTTACCAAACAAGCATGTTTTTACCTGTCACAGATGTAGCATCTAAATAGTAGGTATATAAAAACATGCACATATTCGAATGAAACGATGCGTCAAAATTTCAAAGTAATCGAAGAAGAACTTTCGGAGATTACAGCAGGTGATGGGTTGCTCCTGAGCTACCGTGCAGTGAGGACGTGTCGCCTGCTGCTCCGGTGGTTTGAGTCGGTTCTCACTACGTGTAGAGAGCCATGGGGAAGGCTCAGCGCAAGAGGGAATGGAAGCAGCTTTCGGACGAGGAAGGACGGGGGACCGATGTGCAGCAGGCCCCAAAGAAAACTGCTATCGAGGCTTTACCACTTGCTTCTACCAGCAAGTCAGCGGACGTACTGGACCTAGAGAGGACAGCGTCAGTCACACACCAGCCAGTGTCAGTCAATGCTTCTCTGTCCGCAACGCTGCCGCGGGACGGCAGTATGAGTCAGGAGAGGACACCACCGGTTTCACGCCAGCCAATGTCGGCCATTGTTCCTCTCTCCACAGCCCAGCCGCAGGACAGCAGTATGGGTCAGGGGAGGACACCACCAGTCTCACACCAGACATCGCCAGCCTCTGCACTTCTTCCGAAATTCAAGATCATGCAAACCGACCACTTTCCTACAGCATATGGAGTAGTAACGGCGATGGAAAAAGAACAACCAGAGCTCAAACTTTCCATTACAGTCAACCTGAAGGGAGAAATAATACTGACACCTCAAGATCAACAGACTGCACATTACTTAGAGAAGGTAAGAGTCCTGCAGGGGAAACCTGTGTGCTTGGTAAAGCTGGACCCTTCAGAACGACGCACACGAGTCGTGCTTTTGGGATACCCAATCGACTTTCCCCTGGATCCAGTGCTAGAACACAAGCAAGTCCTGAGTGCGGAACGTTGCCACACAAAAGTAGACAAGGCAGCGACGCGTCAGGTTCTGGTGACCGTCATGGGACATGTGCCGGAAACTTTCGGTCTTGGAAATTGGGGGACATACCGACAGAGGCCATACGTCCCGGAACCCCTACGCTGCTTCAGGTGTCAGAAATACGGCCACCATCAGTCCCGCTGCACAGGACAGGAGAGGTGCGGAGTGTGCAGCCTGAGACATCCCACCAAAGACTGTATTGCCAAGCACAAGGCAAACCAGACCACAACAGCCAAATGTCCAAATTGTGGAGGCAAACATCATGCCTGGAGCACAACCTGCTCTGCACGGAAACAAAAAGTGCAGACAGCTCAGGCCAGGGTCAACACACTGACCAGCGGTGCATCCACCAACACCACCGTCTGGAACATTCGTGCACAGCCACAACAGCCACCCGCTCTCACAGAGCAAAATTTTCCGAATCAGACATTACACGAAAGTGTTGCGGAAGTCCAGCAAGTGCAAATGAGCAGAAAACACTTACTTTCGGAATCTACTCACCAGCTATACAGTTTTACCGAGGTCCAGCTGCAAACCATCGTGAAGATCATGGCAGAGACCATTATCAATTGCCTACAGATGACGCAGAACGCCTCACAACAACAGACTCAAGACATCACTTGTGTGATAATGGACAAGATCGTGCAGCAGACCACAGTTACACGAGAAATAGACAGTCTCCGACAGGATGGAGCACAAGAGGACAAACAACGCAACTTGGACTTACTGACTACCGACGACAGTCGGCTAGTCAAGACACCGGAACATCGACATTCACAAACGCACCTGCAAGACGCAGTGACCACCCACGATCAACAGAATCTTCCAACACAGGAGACAGACAACAACAGCCAATGCGGTCTGATCTGCAGCAACGCCAACAAAGACGTATTGAACAGCAGAGATGCGCAGGTTCCGCCAACACAAGAAACGGCCGCGAGCAATCAATGCAGTCCGACTTGCAGCAATACCAACAACAAAGTGATGGACCACAGTTCTGCACAGATTCCAACAATGCCGGGGTTGACCACGGACAATCAATGCAGTCCGACCTGCAGCACTTCCAACAACATAGCGATGGACCACAGTTATGCACAGATTCCAACAACGTCGGGGATGACCACGAACTATCAATGCAGTCCGATTTGCAGCGACACGACTTGCGAGGCGGAGAATATAGAGGTCGATTCCGAGGAGGAGTTCTAGTAGAACAAGCAACACCAACCGAACCCGTCGTCTGGCCATTACGAATTCTGCAGTGGAACATACAAGGTCTTGGAAATTAAAAACACACACTTCAGGAGGCTGCAATCAGTACGAAAGCAGATATAATCGTTTTGGAAGAAACTCTTTTCCCAGCCACGAAATCCTTCAGATTAGCTGGATATCAGCACTATGTTCTCCCGTATGTGCAGGGGAGACTAAGAGGATTAATGACCCTAGTCAGAAACACCATACCCAGCAAGAAAATAGACTCGGTTTCATGTGGGGATGGAGTAGAGGTATTAGCAGTTACAGTGAATATGGCTAATTTTGAGCTCCTCATATACAACGTCTACAAGCCCCCTAGACGTAAACTAGAAGCAGAGGCAGTGCTTGCCTTGGCCACGCAGGAAAATTTAATTATTGCTGGAGATTTTAATGCTCATCATCAAGAGTTAGGTGCGACTGGGCCAGCCAATGCAGATGGGCGCCATTTAGCTGCAGCTCTGCGAGAAGTACCTGAAATTACACTTCTCAACACTGGGGAACCCACTCACATTCTAGGAGGTTCTCTTGATCTTACATTCATCTCCACAGCACTCCAGCAACAGGCGAAGTGGGAAGTAGACCCGGTGATCACCAGTGACCACTATGCTACTGTCACGACACTCAACCTGGCACGACCTCCTACACCTCCTGCGCGGCCTCGGTGGAATTTAGGGAAGGCCAATTGGAATGTATACCAGGAAGAACTTGAAAAATGGTATGCAACGTACACGCCACCTGAGGATTTGAACATACACGAGACCAATCTGCAGGAAGCCGTTGCAGCTGCTGCGAACAAAGCTATTCCAATCGTTATCACAGGTAACACGAAACGAAAGAACTATTGGTTCTATAGTAATGACGTTAAAGAACAGAACCACAGAGTCAATATCTTCAGAAAACATCTAAAGAGAAACCCCACACCAGTAGGAACAACTCTGCTACGAGCGGTGATATCTGAAGCAAGGCGAGTTTCTCGGGAAGTAAAGGAGGCAAGATGGTTTGAGTGGTGTCAAACTCTAAATGAACATAGTAGTCTTGGCAAGATATGGGGTCAGATTAAAACTATATCAGGTCGACCAGCCCGGCCACAGGCATGTATTCAACCATTGCAGGAGGCTGAGAGACTTGCTCTCCAATTTGCAGAAAGAACAGCTTCATATCAGCTTCCTGCAATGGTCCGAAGGCAGCAAGAACACTTAAAACAAGAGAGGATGACAGTCATTCATGAGGGCATAGCTATAAATGACGAATGTGACTGTCCCTTCACCGAACAGGAACTAAGCAGAGCCAAAAAGGGTGGTAAGGACACTGCACCAGGTGCTGATAACATTACATACTCAATGATCGCACATGCAGGTCCTGCTGGAGACCGAGGGATGTTGGACGTCATCAATGCGTCTTGGCAGCAAGGCAAACTACCGCCCTCTTGGAAGAAAGCAGACATCATACCGATTCCTAAGCCGAATGAACCTGGCAATTACAGACCCATTTCCTTAACATCATGCGTTAGTAAAACTGCAGAACGGATGGTCTTAAATAGGCTACTGTGGAAGACTGGAGACCTTCATAAACACATATTTGGCTTCACTAGAGGTGTAGGTACTGCCAACTGCATAGCAACATTACTAGGAACAGTTAACTCGGGTCCAGCTATACTGGTCTTCCTTGATCTGGAAAAAGCATTTGAACTTGCAAGCCCGCCAGCAATACTACACACCTTAGTTAAAAAAGGTGTGAGGGGGAAAATGCTAGCATGGATTCAAGATTACCTAAGTCACAGGTATGCCAGAGTAAAGTTGCAAGGACAAGTGTCGGACTACCACTTGCACGAGAATGGGACTCCACAAGGAGGAGTCCTCAGTCCTAGTCTTTTTAACATCCTTATGGAAAACCTTGTTACCATGTCCTTTACAGAAGGGGTTACATTGCTAAGCTATGCTGATGATCTAGCATTAGTCGTTACGGGTCCTTCACTTCTAAATAAAGCTCAAGGTGCTTTAGATCAAGTGACATCTGAATGCAGTGTTTTAGGGCTAAAAATATCTGCACAGAAGTCTAAGGCGATGAGACTAGGTGGCAAGGCTCCAGACAGGCACCTACGTATTCAGGACATTAACCTTCAGTGGGTTCCACAATATCGATATCTCGGAGTGTGGATTGATTTTAAGATGACATTCAATAAGCAAATTCAATATCTAAAGGAGAAAGCAAAGTCACGAATAAATATAATGAGAGCATTCACAGGGCCCCGTCTAGGAGCGGGACACAGAGTGTTGAGAATGTTTTACATACACGCCGTTCGTTCCCTGGTTGATTATGCAGCGCCTGCCTTACTCACTCTTTCTCCTGGTCAGTGGGCAAACGTTGAGGTTCTTCAAAATGATGCATTGCGAGTCATAACAGGTGCTCCCAGATGGACTAAAATCCTGAACCTAAGACTAAAGACAAAGCTAACGTCGATTGAAATAAGGGTAAAGGGGATTGCTGCGTGCATGCTGACCAAGATATTGACTAGACCTAGAATCAGTTCACTTAAAGATTTGATCACTGGAGTACTAACTCTGGACAGAAGAGCCTCCAATAGCAACAGGTGGACCCATTGTGCGATAAACGCCATCGATACGTTCGATATGGCAAACACAGTCACTGAGAGGGGTGTCGACGACATACATGCAGACTTTGTTATACAAGCCCCCTTGGGAATCTCTGCCAGCAGACTTTCAGATTATGGCTCTTGACGGAAAGAAGAACCAGACACATCCTCATCTGCTACGTCACATTGCACAGATGCATATAGAAGCAAATATGGCATCCGACATCTTCACTTACTTCACGGATGGGTCAGTAGACCAGCAGAGACAGGACACCGGAGCTGCAGTTAAAGCAGGAAACTCTGTATATAGTTGGAGGCTCTCAAATGGGTGTTCGACTTTACAGACTGAGATGCTAGCCATTCAAAAGGCTTTGGAACATGCTCTTGCTGAACACCGCCAACATGTTATCGTCCATACAGATTCGAGAACCGCCATTGAAACCTTGCAACAGGAACACATATGTGATAACATCCATCTGATCACCAATGTCTTAGCATTCATGCACACACTCCACCGACAAGGCCGACGGGTGCTTATCAACTGGGTGCCAAGTCATGTGGGACTATTAGGTAATGACATTGCAGACGAAGCTGCAAAACTTGCTACTAAGAGGAGGAATGTAGACATTTACATACCACAGAGTCTCTCCCAGATGAAGAAAGTGATTCGAAACAGAGCAATGCGAAGGCTGTACAGTGACCACAACACAGCAGTTGCAACATCAGGATCTGCGGGTTGGTACAAGAATTCCACCAACTACGAACCACTTAGTTTGATGAACGGGGGCGGTAGAACAACAGAAGTGCACTTACATCGCATCAGGCTTGGATACCCATGGGCATGGGAAATAGGCTTACGGGTTCCGGAAGGTGAGAGGAAATGTCAACACTGTGGAGAAATGGCCTACAGACCACTGGAACATTATCTAACACAGTGCACAGTTACAAACCCGTTAAGATTTCACCTTCGATTCGACAGAGCAGAGGAAGTTGTTAAACACATATGGCAAAATCTTACTGAAGCGACCATACGGGTCATACATACTCATCCTCCGCCCAGGTAAACCAGAAACGAGCATCACTTAGTGGGCCAGCCAGAGGCTTAGGGCCCGCGCAGGATTATCCCTGCTAAAAAGAAAAAAAAAAAAAAAAAAAAAAAAAGCAGGTGATGCTCTTACGGCCTACAGATGGCGCTCTCCCCCCCCCCCCCCCATGAAAAAAACAACATTTTTTTTCTTGTCATTGTTGAGGTATGTATATAGTAGGTATATAAAATCATTCGTCTATTCCAATGGAACGTTGCGTCAAAATTTCAAAGCAATCGGTAAAGAGGTTTCGAAGATTTCCTTTACATGAAAAGCCCATGAAAAAAAGTTTATTAAAAAAGCATGTTTTTCCCGTCATAGATGTGACATCTATATAGTATGTATATAAAAACTCGCTCAGATGCAAATGGAACGTTGTGTGAAAATTTCAAAGCAATCGATTAAGAACTTTCGGAGATTAGCGATTTTGAGCAAATGAACATTTCCATTATTTGTATAAATAGTATGTGTGTTGCTCTTACATGCAACAGAGGGTGCTGTTTTTTCAGGAAAAGCATAGTTTTACCTGTCACAGGTGTGGCAGCTATACTTATATTTACGAAATGAACAGTATGATAAACAACACAGCTCAATTCCAACACGATGTCACACAAAATAATTCAATAAAAATAAAATAAATCGAAATCTATAAAAATTAAGATTATCAATTCAATCGGAAACATTGAAATGGAATTTGTGACATATTTATTATAGCATGCATGTTGCTATTATGTGCAACAGATGGCGCTGTTTTTCAAGAACGGATGTTTTTGTCTGTCACAGGGATGGCATTCATATAGTAGTTATATAAAAAGACATGCCTATTCGAATGCAACGTTGTGTCAAAATTTCAAAGTAATCGGTGAAGAACTTCCAGATATTACAGCGTGTGTTGCTCATAACTCCAACAGATGGCGCTGTATTTCCAAAAAAAAACATGTTTTTTCCTCTCACAGGTGAGGCATGTATATAGTAGATATTTAAAAAGACGCGCCTATTCGAATGCAACGTTGTGTCAAAATTTCAAAGCAATCGGTAAAGAGGTTTCGAAGATTTCCCTCACATGAAAAACACAATTTTTCAGAAAAAGCATGTTTTTTGACCGTGACAGACATGACATCTATATAGTATGTATAAAAAACCTGGCCAGATGTGAATGGAACATTATGTGAAAATTTCAAAGCAATCAGTGAAGAACTTACGGAACTTAGCAATTTTGAACAAACGAACATTTACATTTTTATTTATATAGATAGAGCTTTCATACAAAATTTGAAAATATCCTGAGTTACTTTACAATTTATTTAAATATTTTAGTTTTGTTTTATTTGTTTTATAAAGCTATATTATCAATATAGCTACAGGATAAGGAGTAATTGTAATTAAGAAGCAATAAAATGTTTATCTTTAAAAACTAGGACGGTTAGGTTGGGTCGTCGTTTTCTATTTAGCTTATCAGGTAAACTCAAATATTCACGATATATTTGACTACGATTTAATACTAAGTGTAAATAAGTACAATTCCTGACTGTCATGCATAGTACATAATTGCACTTATTGGGCTGTTATATTTCCCTCCCAGTTTTTGGAGGACGGGCTGGATGCTTGTCAGTGATACTGTTCTGAAGTTAAATGTCTCTTCCCTTACCATGAGGTTACCTTGAGGTGCTTCCGGGGCTTAGCGACCCCATGGCCCAGTCGTCAAACAGGCCTCCTATCTCCTTTCTTGAAAATTGGTTCTCGATTTGCCTTCTTCCTGCAACTGGACAACTTTCCCCTTCATACGTGACTCATTAAAGACCTTTACCGACCTTCTGAGCGGGGCTTACTGTTGCAGGGAGTGGGGTTTTCTTTTTCTCCCTCTGCATGTGATTTGGACATGGGTTCAGCTCCTCCCCGGGTTCGGTGCCGTGTCCCTACGGATTCACTGCCTCTGCTAGAGGCAGTGAGCTCCTGCGCTGCCTCTTTTAGTATCCACGGTGATACGTTGTCTGAACCAACTGCTTGTGTTTCATCAAATGTTGTCAGCTGTTTCGTTACCTCTTCTGCTGTCACCGCTATATCCTGTCATCGCCTTTTCTAATAATGGGAGCTGCTCAGGTTCAGTTGTAAACACTCTATGAAAACTAGCTGTTATGACCTGATATACACCAGTATGACTATATTGTGTATGTATATGATGCAGTCAAACTGTATAGTAAAATATTAGCTGATTAGACTAAAATTACCATTACACATGTAACTGTAATCTCTTTGGAAATATGCTAGTTCATAGCAGAAGCTTATGGTCATGATCATACAACTACCATTACATGTCTATGTATTGGAATGTTATATAGGACATGCTAGAAGTAGTCTGGTATAGTGTACATATATTATTATGTAGATTTATATATATATATATATATATATATATATATATATATATATATATATATATATATATTATATATATATATATATATATATATATATATATATATATATATATATATATATATATATATATATATATATATATTATTAAATATGACCGAAAAAGTAAGATTAATAATTCTAATACAAATTTTCTCAATCTTTCGTACATTACGCTTCACTGTTGGAGGTAAATAAAAAATCACTTCTCCAAAATTCATTTTTATTTCTAGTCTGACGCGACACGGGCGCGTTTCGTAAAACTTATTACATTTTCAAAGACTTCACAAATACACAACTGATTAGAACTTACGTCTCTCTGATATTATATCTACATTTGAGTGAGGTGGGAAGGGTGATGTGGCATAACACAAGACAGAACAGGAGGGGATATTAATAGGGTATTAAAAGTATCAACACAAGACAGAACAGAAACAATGGGTATTGAATAGAAGTGTTTGTAGAAAGCCTATTGGTCCATATTTCTTGATGCTTCTATATTGGAGCGGAGTCTTGAGGTGGGTAGAATATAGTTGTGCAATAATTGGCTGTTGATTGCTGGTGTTGACTTCTTGATGTGTAGTGCCTCGCAAACGTCAAGCCACCTGCTATCGCTGTATCTATCGACCTCCAACAGTGAAGCGTAATGTATGAAAGATTGAGAAAATTTGTGTTAGAATTATTAATCTTACTTTTTCGGTCATATTTAATAATATATGTCTACAGGAAAGACTGCTACCAAAATATACTAATATATATATATATATATATATTATTAAATATGACCGAAAAAGTAAGATTAATAATTCTAACGCGAATTTTCTCAATCTTTCGTACATTTCTTTTCACTGTTGGAGGTAAATCAAAAATCAATTCTCCAAAATTCATTTTTATTTCTAGTCTGACGCGACACGAGCGCGTTTCGTAAAACTTATTACATTTTCAAAGACTTTAGTTAACACATACACAACTGAATAGAAATTACACATCTCCGATTTTATATCTACATTTGAGTGAGGTGGATGGGGTGAGGTGGCATTAATAGGGTATTAATTTCATCAACACAAGACAGAACAAGAGATGGCATTAATAGGGTATTAATTTCATCAACACAAGATAGAACACGAAACAATGGGCATTGAATAGAAGTGTTTGTAAAAAGCCTATTGGTCCATATTTCTTGATGCTTCTATATTGGACCGGAGTCTTGAGGTGGGTAGAATATAGTTGTGCATTAATTGACTGTTGATTGCTGGTGTTGACTTCTTGATGTGTAGTGCCTCGCAAACGTCAAGCCGCCTGCTATCGCTGTATCTATCGATGATTTCTGTGTTGTTTACTAGGATTTCTCTGGCGATGGTTTGGTTGTGGGAAGAGATTATATGTTCCATAATGGAGCCCTGTTGCTTATGCATCGTTAAACGCCTAGAAAGAGATGTTGTTGTCTTGCCTATATACTGGGTTTTTTGGAGCTTACAGTCCCCAAGAGGGCATTTGAAGGCATAGAAGACGTTAGTCTCTTTTAAAGCGTTCTGTTTTGTGTCTGGTGAGTTTCTCATGAGTAGGCTGGCCGTTTTTCTGGTTTTATAGTAAATCGTCAGTTGTATCCTCTGATTTTTGTCTGTAGGGATAACGTTTCTATTAACAATATCTTTCAGGACCCTTTCCTCCGTTTTATGAGCTGTGGAAAAGAAGTTCCTGTAAAATAGTCTAATAGGGGGTATAGGTGTTGTGTTAGTTGTCTCTTCAGAGGTTGCATGGCGTTTCACTTTCCTTCTTATGATGTCCTCGACGAAACCATTGGAGAAGCCGTTGTTGACTAGGACCTGCCTTACCCTACAGAGTTCTTCGTCGACTTGCTTCCATTCTGAGCTGTGGCTGAGAGCACGGTCGACATATGCGTTAACAACACTCCTCTTGTACCTGTCTGGGCAGTCGCTGTTGGCATTTAGGCACATTCCTATGTTCGTTTCCTTAGTGTAGACTGCAGTGTGGAAACCTCCGCTCTTTTCCATGACTGTTACATCTAGAAAGGGCAGCTTCCCATCCTTTTCCATCTCGTAAGTGAAATGCAGCACGGAACTCTGCTCAAATGCCTCCTTCAGCTCCTGCAGATGTCTGACATCAGGTACCTGTGTAAAAATGTCGTCAACATACCTGCAGTATATGGCCGGTTTCAAGTTCATGTCGACTAAGACTTTTTGCTCGATGGTACCCATGTAGAAGTTTGCAAACAGGACACCTAGGGGAGAACCCATGGCGACCCCATCTACTTGCTTATACATGTGCCCATCCGGGCTCAAGAAGGGGTGCCTCTTTAGTACAAGCTTGGAGTAGTTTCCTCAGAATATTTTCTGGTATGTCAAGAGGAGTACAGGTTGGATCACGATAGACTCTGTCGGCTATCATCCCGATTGTCTCGTCCACAGGTACGTTGGTAAACAGCGATTCTACGTCCAACGAGGCTCTTATCCCTGTGGCCCGTGTGCCCCGCAGTAAGTCAACAAATTCCTTTGGAGGCTTCAGGCTGAAGGCGCAGGGAACATAAGGAGTCAGCAGGCCGTTGAGTCGCTTCGCCAGTCTGTACGTGGGTGTGGGTATCTGGCTAATGATTGGCCGAAGTGGGTTTCCAGGCTTGTGTGTCTTCACATTTCCATACGCATATCCAGGTTTATATTCCCCAATGATCTTTGGCAGGTGGAGTCCGGATTTCTTGGCGTTCACAGTTTTGATCAGTTTGTTGACCTTTGCTTTTAATTCGGCTGTAGTGTCCTTCGTTACCCTTTGGAACTTAGTTTGGTCAGAGAGTATGATGTTCATTTTCGCCAGATATTCGTCTTTTTTTAAGAATGACATATATTGGCGACTTGTCACCTCTCCTGACAACTATCTCCTTGTTCTCACGAAGGCTTTTAGCTGCCGCTTTGAGCTCGGGGGACAGTATGGTGCTTCTGTAATTGCCTCAATTCTTTCCTCCTTCTGCAATAAGTTCTGCTTGTAAGATATCTTTGGTAGTGACCTTCTTTTGTGTCTCGAGGTCGAATATGTCGTCCAACAGAATTTCCAACTCTACTTTCCGGGCCATCTCACTCGGTTTGGACATAACATGACAGTTTATGCCCAGATTTAGGAGAGTGACTTGGTCCTCAGTGAGGTTAATTCCTGCAAGGTTCAGGAAGCCATCTCTTGGTCGTGGAATTGCCATAGGTCCTCCATATAATGTTGTTAGTTTCTTGATAATCCTTGTTTCAGTGCTGAGGTGATGTTGGTCTGTGAGGATGTCGAGGTGTTGTTCAATGCGGGTACGGATACTTTCGTCGATGTTGCTATTTCTCCACTCGTTTGTAGCATGAAGTAGTTGCGTTTTGTTGTCTTTGATTTCATTCTCTGCCTTGTATATCTGATCACGAATCAGATCCTGGCGATATTTTATCGTGAAGGCTTGATTCCTTGCTGCTGGGTCGTGCGCTTTAATATTAGTATATTTTGGTAGCAGTCTTTCCTGTAGACATATATTATTAATTATGACCGAAAAAGTAAGATTAATAATTCTAACACGAATTTTCTCAATTTTCGTACATTTCTTTTCACTGTTGGAGGTAAATCAAAAATCAATTCTCCAAAATTCATTTTTATTTCTAGTCTGACGCGACCTGAGCGCGTTTCGTAAAACTTATTACATTTTCAAAGACTTTTGTTTACAAATACACAACTGAATAGAACTTACGCATCTCCGATTTTATATCTACATTTGAGCGAGGTGGATGGGGTGAGGTGGCATTAATAGGGTATTATTTTCATCAACACAAGACAGAACAAGAGGTGGCATTAATAGAGTATTAATTTCATCAACACAAGATAGAACACGAAACAATGGGTATTGAATAGAAGTCTTTGTAGAAAGCCTATTGGTCCATATTTCTTGATGCTTCTATATTGGAGCGGAGTCTTGAGGTGGGTAGAATATAGTTGTGCATTAATTGACTGTTGATTGCTGGTGTTGACTTCTTGATGTGTAGTGCCTCGCAAACGTCAAGCCGCCTGCTATCGCTGTATCTATCGATGATTTCTGTGTTGTTTACTAGGATTTCTCTGGCGATGGTTTGGTTGTGGGAAGAGATTATATGTTCCATAATGGAGCCCTGTTGCTTATGCATCGTTAAACGCCTAGAGAGAGATGTTGTTGTCTTGCCTATATACTGGGTTTTTTGGAGCTTACAGTCCCCAAGAGGGCATTTGAAGGCATAGAAGACGTTAGTCTCTTTTAAAGCGTTCTGTTTTGTGTCTGGTGAGTTCCTCATGAGTAGGCTGGCCGTTTTTCTGGTTTTATAGTAAATCGTCAGTTGTATCCTCTGATTTTTGTCTGTAGGGATAACGTTTCTATTAACAATATCTTTCAGGACCCTTTCCTCCGTTTTATGAGCTGTGGAAAAGAAGTTCCTGTAAAATAGTCTAATAGGGGGAATAGGTGTTGTGTTAGTTGTCTCTTCAGAGGTTGCATGGCGTTTCACTTTCCTTCTTATGATGTCCTCGACGAAACCATTGGAGAAGCCGTTGTTGACTAGGACCTGCCTTACCCTACAGAGTTCTTCGTCGACTTGCTTCCATTCTGAGCTGTGGCTGAGAGCACGGTCGACATATGCGTTAACAACACTCCTCTTGTACCTGTCTGGGCAGTCGCTGTTGGCATTTAGGCACATTCCTATGTTCGTTTCCTTAGTGTAGACTGCAGTGTGGAAACCTCCGCTCTTTTCCATGACTGTTACATCTAGAAAGGGCAGCTTCCCATCCTTTTCCATCTCGTAAGTGAAACGCAGCACGGAACTCTGCTCAAATGCCTCCTTCAGCTCCTGCAGATGTCTGACATCAGGTACCTGTGTTAAAATGTCGTCAACATACCTGCAGTATATGGCCGGTTTCAAGTTCATGTCGACTAAGACTTTTTGCTCGATGGTACCCATGTAGAAGTTTGCAAACAGGACACCTAGGGGAGAACCCATGGCGA
Source organism: Procambarus clarkii (assembly GCF_040958095.1). Classification (NCBI taxonomy): domain Eukaryota; kingdom Metazoa; phylum Arthropoda; class Malacostraca; order Decapoda; family Cambaridae; genus Procambarus; species Procambarus clarkii. The sequence continues at coordinate 7,045,605 of NC_091225.1, forward strand.
CCCCATCTACTTGCTTATACATGTGCCCAACCGGGCTCAAGAAGGGTGCCTCTTTAGTACAAGCTTGGAGTAGTTTCCTCAGAATATTTTCTGGTATGTCAAGAGGAGTACAGGCTGGATCACGATACACTCTGTCGGCTATCATCCCGATTGTCTCGTCCACAGGTACGTTGTTAAACAGCGATTCTACGTCCAACGAGGCTCTTATCCCTGTGGCCCGTGTGCCCCGCAGTAAGTCAACAAATTCCTTTGGAGACTTCAGGCTGAAGGCACAGGGAACATAAGGAGTCAGCAGGCCGTTGAGTCGCTTCGCTAGTCTGTACGTGGGTGTGGGTATCTGGCTAATGATTGGCCGAAGTGGGTTTCCAGGCTTGTGTGTCTTGACATTTCCATACGCATATCCAGGTTTATATTCCCCAATGATCTTTGGCAGGTGGAGTCCGGATTTCTTGGCGTTCACAGTTTCGATCAGTTTGTTGACCTTTGCTTTTAATTCGGCTGTAGTGTCCTTCGTTACCCTTTGGAACTTAGTTTGGTCAGAGAGTATGATGTACATTTTCGCCAGATATTCGTCTTTTTTAAGAATGACATATATTGGCGACTTGTCACCTCTCCTGACAACTATCTCCTTGTTCTCACGAAGGCTTTTAGCTGCCGCTTTGAGCTCGGGGGACAGTATGGTGCTTCTGTAATTGCCTCGATTCTTTCCTCCTTCTGCAATAAGTTCTGCTTGTAGTGACCTTCTTAATCTTTGGTAGTGACCTTCTTTTGTGTCTCGAGGTCGAATATGTCGTCCAACAGAATTTCCAACTCTACTTTCCGGGCCATCTCACTCGGTCTGGACATAACATGACAGTTTATGCCCAGATTTAGGAGAGTGACTTGGTCCTCAGTGAGGTTAATTCCTGCAAGGTTCAGGAAGCCATCTCTTGGTCGTGGAATTGCCATAGGTCCTCCATATAATGTTGTTAGTTTCTTGATAATCCTTGTTTCAGTGCTGAGGTGATGTTGGTCTGTGAGGATGTCGAGGTGTTGTTCAATGCGGGTACGGATACTTTCGTCGATGTTGCTATTTCTCCACTCGTTTGTAGCATGAAGTAGTTGCGTTTTGTTGTCTTTGATTTCATTCTCTGCCTTGTATATCTGATCACGAATCAGATCCTGGCGATATTTTATCGTGAAGGCTTGATTCCTTGCTGCTGGGTCGTGCGCTTTAATATTAGTATATTTTGGTAGCAGTCTTTCCTGTAGACATATATTATTAAATATGACCAAAAAGTAAGATTAATAATTCTAACACGAATTTTCTCAATTTTCGTACATTTCTTTTCACTGTTGGAGGTAAATCAAAAATCAATTCTCCAAAATTCATTTTTATTTCTAGTCTGACGCGACACGAGCGCGTTTCGTAAAACTTATTATATTTTCAAAGACTTTAGTTTACAAATACACAACTGAATAGAACTTACGCATCTCCGATTTTATATCTACATTTGAGTGAGGTGGATGGGGTGAGGTGGCATTAATAGGGTATTAATTTCATCAACACAAGACAGAACAAGAGGTGGCATTAATAGGGTATTAATTTCATCAACACAAGATAGAACACGAAACAATGGGTATTGAATAGAAGTGTTTGTAGAAAGCCTATTTGTCCATATTTCTTGATGCTTCTATATTGGAGCGGAGTCTTGAGGTGGGTAGAATATAGTTGTGCATTAATATTATTAATATTAATGCCACCTCACCCCATCTACCTCACTCAAATGTAGATATAAAATCGGATATATATATATATATATATATATATATATATATATATATATATATATATATATATATATATATATATATATATATATATATATGTCGTACCTAGTAGCCAGAACGCACTTCTCAGCCTACTATGCAAGGCCCGATTTGCCTAATAAGCCAAGTTTTCCTGAATTAATATATTTTCTCTAATTTTTTTCTTATGAAATGATAAAGCTACCCATTTCATTGCGTATGAGGTCAATTTTTTTTTATTGGAGTTAAAATTAACGTAGATATATGACCGAACCTAACCAACCCTACCTAACCTAACCTAACCTATCTTTATAGGTTAGGTTAGGTTAGGTTGCCGAAAAAGTTAGGTTTGGTTAGGTTAGGTTGGTTAGGTTGTCGAAAAACAATTAATTCATGAAAACTTGGCTTATTAGGCAAATCGGGCCTTGCATAGTTGGCTGAGAAGTGAGTTCTGGCTACTAGGTACGACATATATATATATATATATATATATATATATATATATATATATATATATATATATATATATATATATATATATATATATATATACATATATACATATATATATATATATATATATATATATATATGTATATATATTTATATATATATATATATATATATATATATATATATATATATATATGTCGTACCTAGTAGCCAGAACTCATTTTTTGGCCTACTATGCATGGCCCGATTTGCCTAATAAGCCAAGTTTTCCTGAATTAATATATTTTTTCTAATTTTTTTCTTATGAAATGATAAAGCTACCCATTTCATTATGTATGAGGTCAATTTTTTTTTATTGGAGTTAAAATTAACGTAGATATATGACCGAACCTAACCAACCCTACCTAACCTAACCTAACCTATCTTTATAGGTTAGGTTTGGTTAGGTAGCCGAAAAAGTTAGGTTAGGTTAGGTTAGGTAGGTTAGGTAGTCGAAAAACAATTAATTCCTGAAAACTTGGCTTATTAGGCAAATCGGGCCTTGCATAGTAGGCTGAGAAGTGCGTTCTGGCTACTAGGTACGACATATATATATATATATATATATATATATATGTCGTACCTAGTAGCCAGAACTCACTTCTCAGCCTACTATGCAAGGCCCGATTTGCCTCATAAGCCAAGTTTTCAGGAATTAATATATTTTCTCTAATTTTTTTCTTATGAAATGATAAAGCTACACCATTTCATTATGTATGAGGTCAATTTTTTTATTGCAGTTAAAATTAACGTAGTTATATGACCGAACCTAACCAACCCTACCTAACCTAACCTAACCTATCTTTATAGGTTAGGTTAGGTTAGGTAGCCGAAAAAGTTAGGTTAGGTTAGGTTAGGTAGGTTAGGTAGTCGAAAAACAATTATTTCATGAAAACTTGGCTTATTAGGCAAATTGGGCCTTGAATAGTAGGCTGAGAAGTGCGTTCTGGCTACTAGGTACGACATATATATATATATATATATATATATATATATATATATATATATATATATATATATATATATATATATATATATATATATATATATATATGTCGTACCTAGTAGCCAGAACTCACTTTTCAGCCTACAATGCATGGCCCGATTTGCCTAATAAGCCAAGTTTTCATGAATTAATATATTTTCTCTAATTTTTTTCTTATGAAATGATAAAGCAACCCATTTCATTATGTAAGAGGTCAATTTTTTTTTATTGGAGTTAAAATTAACGTAGATATATGACCGAACCTAACCAACCCTACCTAACCTAACCTAACCTATCTTTATAGGTTAGGTTCGGTTAGGTAGCCGAAAAAGTTAGGTTAGGTTAGGTTAGGTAGGTTAGGTAGTCGAAAAGCAATTAATTCATGAAAACTTGGCTTATTAGGCAAATCGGGCCTTGCATAGTAGGCTCAGAAGTGAGTTCTGGCTACTAGGTACGACATATATATATATATATATATATATGTCGTACCTAGTAGCCAGAACTCACTTCTCAGCCTACTATGCAAGGCCCAATTTGCCTAATAAGCCAAGTTTTAACGAATTAATTGTTTTTCGACTACCTAACCTACCTAACCTAACCTAACTTTTTTGGCTACCTAACCTATAAAGATAGGTTAGGTTAGGTTAGGTTAGGTAGGGTTGGTTAGGTTCGGTCATATATCTACGATAATTTTAACTCCAATAAAAAAAAAATTTATCTCATACTTTATGAAATGGGTAGCTTTATCATTTTATAAGAAAAAAATTAGAGAAAATATATTAATTCAGGAAAACTTGGCTTATTAGGCAAATTAGGCCTTGCATAGTAGGCTGAGAAGTGCGTTCTGGCTACTAGGTACTACTAACGCTGCTTGTAGATTAGTTTTTCAAATATTTTTGACAAGTTTGGCAGGATTGATATAGGTCTGCAGTTGTCAACATCAGTGAGATCACCACATTTGTGGATAGGGGTTACTCTCGATTTTTTAAGAATATCTGGAAAGGTTTGGAGTTCAAGTGACTTGTTGAAGAGCAATGCAATAGCAGGAGCTTAAGATCTGGGGGCTTTTTTGTAAATTAAAGTTGGTATCTCCTCAAGGGCACTAGACTTGGTTTTAAAGGAAAGGATTATCTTATTAACATCAGTGGAATTTGCAGGCGTTAGGTACAGAGACTGTGGATAGTTACCTGTAAGATAGTCCTGAAGATCAGTACTGGAAGATGGAATATCATTTGCAAGAGAGGACCCAATGGAAGAGAAGAACCTATTGAACTCAATAGCAGTATCAGAGGCTGTAAGCTGACCATCGACATTGGATAGGAGTATCGGTTTGTTATTTAAAATCTTCTTTGATCCCAATATTTGTGAAATTGTGCTCCATGTTTTCGTAATGTTGCCCTTTGTTTTGGTAAATTTATCTTCGTAGTATTTAATTTTGGATCTTCTAGCTTCCTGGCACTTCTGGGTGACGTAGTCCATCATATCCTATACAGTGTTTTCTCTGAGTTCTTTTTTCCCATGGTATTCCTCTTAGGAAGTTCCTCATCTCGTCATATTTTCCTCTTCGGTAATTTAGCCTTTTCCCTTCCGATCCCTTCCTTGGATAGGTTATCTCTTCCTCCACCAGACACTCAAATGTCAATACACTGTAGTCATTTATTCTCACGGGGGCTTAAAATTTTACTTCCCTTGTTTCTGACTCGTTCAAGGTGAATGTCAGGTCGAATCTAGCTGGTTCGGCCTTGCCTCTCATTCATGTGGGTCCCTTGACATGTTGGTTCAGGAAGTTTCTTGTTCCTACTTCCAAGAGTTTAGCCCTCCATATATCTGCATCTCTATGTGGTCCCCAGTTCTTGCAGTCTATCTTTCATTGATTGAAATCGCCCATGCTTAGGAGTCTGGATCCATTCCAGCAGGCGACTGAAGCTACTCTCTCTATTATATTAATGGTAGCTACATTGTTCCTATCGAATTCCTGTCTGGGGTCTTCTGTCATTTAGTGGAGGGTTGTAAATGACTGCTACTATTATATAAGGTCCACCCATTGTCATAGTTTCTGTTATGTAGTCCCTGAATCCTTCACAGCCCAGAATTTCCATATCTTCAAAACTCAAGTCCTTCCTTATCAGCAGGGGCCACTCCTCCTCCTCCTAACCATTCCTTCTCTTTCCAATATATATTTGGTTGTCTTGTGGAAACACTGCATTTGTTATGATGCCTGACAATTTTGTTTCTGCGAGTCGTACTACAACTGGGTTTTCTTCCTGTGCCCCTTTCCCCAGTTCACTCTCTTTATTAGCAATCCCCTCGATGTTTCAAGCTCACTTTTCTATACATTTTCACACACCTTCCCCACTAATGTAGGAAGCCTTTCAACTGACAGGGCTACTTGCATAGGATCATCCTCCTGTAGGATAGTTACCAGGTGTTTGGAGGGAGGGATGGAGGGCTTAGATCTTGCCCAGGCCTTCTTGGGATAGGAAGAGGACTAGGGGCCCAAGCAGTGGTGGGAGGGGGGGGGGCACGGAGTGCGCGGGGTGGTGGGCAGGGAGTGCTCAGGTAGGGAAGCAGTGAGTGCTCGGGGTGCAGAAGCAGGAGATGCTTGGGGATGGGGGGCAGAGAGTGCTCATGGCTGGCGGGCAGGGAGTACTCGGGGTGAGGGCTCGTCCTCCTGTAGAGTAGTTAGCAGAGGTTTGGGTGGAGATAGGGCTGGGGAAGGAGGGCCTAGATCTTGCCTGGGCTTGCTTGAGGCAGGAAAAAGACCAGGAGATAAGGAGGCAGAGGGTACTCGAGGTAAGGGGGGAGGGAAGATTTGGGTGGTATGGTGGGCATTGTGTAGGGAAACTAGGGAGGGTGTGTGCATGGGTTGGGTAGAGGTCTCCTATGGGGTGGCAGGTTGGGGTGTTGCAGTCTCCTCTGGGGTTCTGGAATTGCTGGATTGGGACTCCAATTCCCATTGACAGTGTTGGGGTTGGAGGCTGAGGTTCCCTAGTTCCTTTTCCTCTTTTTGTGCCTGTTCCTCGTATCGGCTGCCTTTATCTCCTCCCTGGTCATGTCCTTCAGAAGGTATATCTCTCAGTATTTTCTTGCATTTTCAGTTTGCTCTTCTTTACTAGAATGTCCTCTTTGGTGGTCGCCTCGTTATTGAATACTACCTTGATCAATCAATTTTTGTCTTTGTTGTACTGCCCAATCCGGAAAAACGTTTCTTTGCCTGGTTCAGCCCCTTGCCATTTGTATCTCCTTCAGGATCCCTGACATTCATCCCTGTAGCTCAGTCTCTAGCCCCTCCATTCTTCCTACCTGGAACCTTCTTGTTCTTTAATACCCACCATGACTGCTGTTCATTTCCTTTCCATTAGCTGACTCGTGCATCAAGATGCCTCCTGTGAACTTTCTGCTTTCATTGGAAATTCCTTGACTGTGGACATGGCTTCAGGACATTTCCTGAGCATTTCAGCAAAGGTGGCACCCATTATAGAGGTTCATGTCATTGCTTATCCCTTCTACCTGGGGGGGTGGGTGTACTCATCTATTTGTACTCACCTATTTGTGCTTGCAAGGGTTGAGCTCTGGCTTTTTGTTCCCGCCTCTCAACTGTCAATCAACTGGTGTACAGGTTCCTGAGCCTATTGGGCTCTATCATATCTACACTTGAAACTGTGTATGGAGTCAGCCTCCGCCACATCACTGCCTAATGCATTCCATTAGTCAACCACTCTGACACTAAAAAATGTTTTCTAATATCTCTGTGGCTCATTTGGGCACCCAGTTTCCACCTGTGTTCCCTAGTGCGTGTGCCTCTTGTGTTAAATAGCCCGTCTTTATCTACCCTGTCAATTAGAGAATCTTGTACGTGGTGATCATATCCCCCCTAACTCTTCTGTCCTCTAGCGACGTGAAGTTTAATTCCCGTAGTCTCTCCTCGTAGCTCTTACCTCTCAGCCCGGGTACTAGTCTGGTGGCAAACCTTTGAACTTTTTCCAGTTTGGTCTTATGCTTGACTAGATATGGACTTCTTCCTGGGGCTGCATACTCCAGGATTGGTCTGACATAGGTGGTATACAAAGTTCTGAATGATTCCTTGCACAAGTGTCTAAATGCCGTTCTTATGTTAGCCAACCTGGCATATGCTGCTGATGTTATCCTCTTGATATGGGCTTCAGGGGACAGGTCTGGCGTGATATCAACCCCTAGGTCTTTCTCTCTGACTCGTGTAGAATTTCATCTCCCAAATGATACCTTATAACTGGCCTCCTGCTCCCTACACCTATCTTCATTACATTACATTTGCTTGGGTTAAACTCTAACAACCATTTGTTCGACCCTTCCTATAGTTTGTCTAGGTCTTCTTGAAGCCTCAAGCAGTCCTCCTCTGTCTTAATCCTTCTCATAATTTTGGCATCGTCAGCAAACATTGAGAGGAATGAGTCTATAACCGCCGAGAGGTCGTTCACGTATATCAGAAACAGGATAGGACCGAGTACAGAGCCTTGTGGGACTCCACTGGTGACTTCACGCCAATCTGAGGTCTCACCCTTCACTGTAACTCTTTGCTTCCTATTGCTTAGGTATTCCCTTATCCACTCGAGCACTTTACCAGTTACTCCTACCTGTCTCTCCAGCTTATGTACCAGCCTCTTTTGGGGGACTGTATCAAAGGCTTTCCGACAGTCCAAAAAAATGCAGTCTGCCCAGCCTTCTCTTTCTTGCTTAATCTTTGTCACCTGATCATAGAATTCTATTAAGCCAGTAAGGCAAAATTTACCCTCCCAGAACCCATGTTGGCGATTTCTCACGAAGTCCCTTCTCTCCAAATGTCTTACTAGATTTTTTCTCACGATCTTCTCCATTACTTTGCATGGTATACAAGTTAAGGACACTGGCCTGTAGTTCAGTGCCTCTTGTCTGTCACTCTTTTTGTATATTGGGACCACATTAGCCGCCTTCCATATTTCTGGAAGGTCTTCCGTCTCCAGTGACCTACTATCCACTATGGAGAGTGGCAAGCAGAGTTCCTCTGCACACTCTTTCAATACCCATGGTGAGATCCCGTCTGGACCAACAGCCTTTCTCACATCCAGATCCAACAGGTGTCTCTTGACCTCATCCCTCGTAATTTCAAACCCTTCCAAGGCCGCCTGGTTTACTGCCCCCTCTCCTAGCGCAGTGACCTCACTATGTTCTATTGTGAAGACCTCCTGGAATCTCTTGTTGAGTTCCTCACACACCTATTTGTCATTCTCTGTATACCTGTCCTCGCCTGTTCTAAGTTTCATTACCTGTTCTTTCACTGTTGTTTTCCTCATGATATGACTGTGGAGTAGCTTTGGATCGGTCTTGGCTTTGCTTGCTCTATCATTTTCATAATTTTTCTCTGCTTTCCTTCTCACACTAACATACTCATTCCTTGTTCTCTGGTATCTCTCCCTCTGCTTTCTTGTGTTCTGTTATTTCGGAAGTTCCTTCACGCCCTTTTGTTCAGTACCTTTGCTTCCATACATGCCCTGTTAAACCATGGATTCTTCTTTTGCTTTTCGGATTTTTCCCTTTGGGCCGGGATAAACCTGTTTACTGCCTCCTGACACTTTTGGGTGACATAGTCCATCATGTCTTGTACCTACTTAGCTCTGAGGTCTGAGTTCCATGGTATATCCCTTAGGAAACTTCTCATCCCCCTCATAATTCCCCTTTCGGTATGCCAGTGTTTTGTTTTCTAGTTCTTTTTTGGGGGAAATAAGTTTTAGCTCTACCAAGTACTCAAAGATCAATACACTGTGATCACTCATTCCTAAGGGTGCTTCCATCTTAACCTCCCTTATATCCCACTCATTAAGGGTAAATATCAGATCAAGCATAGCTGGTTCATCCTCCCCTCTCATTATTGTCAGTCCCTTGATATGCTGGCTAAGAAAGTTTCTTGTTGCCGTGTCCAGCAGCTTAGCTCTCCACATATTTGGTCCTCCATGCGGGTCTCTGTTCTCCCAATCAATCTTCCCGTCATTGAAATCCCCCATGATTAGTAGTCCAGATCCATTCCTACTAGCGAGAGACACGGTTCTCTCTATTATGTTAATGGTGGCCATGTTGTTTCTATCATATTCCTGTCTGGGTCTTCTGTCATTTGGTGGCGGGTTATATATGACTGCGACTACAATTTTTTGTCCTCCAGTTGTTATTGTACCTGTTATATAGTCACTGAAACCTTCACAGCCCTGAATAACCATTTCCTCAAAATCCCATCTTTTTCTTACCAGCAGAGCTACACCACCACCTCCTCTTCCTTCTCTCTCTTTCCTCACAACACAGTAGTCCAGTGGAAACACTGCATTTGTTATGGTTTTCGTTTGCTTTGTTTCTGTGAGTGTTATTATGTCTGGGTTTTCTTCAAGTACCCATTCTCCAAGTTCATCTGTTTTATCTGTAATCCCATCTATGTTTGTGTACATTGCCTTGAGACTCACTTCCTTCTCTCCTTTCTCATGTTCCCTTTTTAGTGAGCGTTCTGCTGATGGGGGAAGCTGTTCCATGGGTGTGAGATGTGGGGTGGGTAACGGGGTCCCAGAGGATACTGAAGTGAGGGGTGGGGTGTCAAGTAAAGGGGGGACAGGGAGGGTATGGGATGAAGGGGGAGGGGGGACATTGTGGGAGTGGGAGAGGGATAGCAGAGTGGGTAAGGGGTGAGGGGGGAGGGAGGGAGGGTTGGCTGAGCATTTGAGTAGGGGCAGAGAGAGTTTGGGATAGAGTGGGGGGTTTCAATGCAGAGAAGGGTGGTGGAGTTGCCCTCGCCTCCCCTCTGGTGTTACTGGGATGCTGGTTGTGGGTTCCCCTCTCTCCTCTGAGGATGCTGGATTGGAGGGCTGTGATTTCCTGTTTTTTTCCTATTACCATACGCATCTTCTTTACTTCTGCCACAATGGCTTTCTCTTACCTCGTCATGTTCCTCTGTAGGAATACTTTTATTTATTTTCCCACATATTGCAGTTGGCTCGTCTTAATAGAATAATCTCCTTTGTGGTTACGTTTGCAAGCACACTCTTTATTATGCAGTCTCTGTCCATGTTGTACCAGCCTATCCTGAAAGTCTTCGCAATGCTATGTTCAGCCCCTTCCATCACTAGCCCCTTTAGTATTTCATTCACTGCTGCTCGATCCTTATCATTCCATTCTGTCCTATTGGAGCCTTCATGCTCTTTATTAACCACAACTACCACTGATCTTTTTTTTTCCAGCAGCTGATTAGTGGACCTTGCTGCTTCCTGTGAGGTGGCTGCATTCAATGCTACCTCCATCACTGTGGACATTGCTTCCAAGTTCTTTCTCAGCATTTCTGAAATGTTGCTAGTACAATTGCATTCCCTTCCAATGTAATAATTCCATCTTCTCTTTGGATGATTATCTGAGTCTCAGCCTCAGTCTTGTTCTCTGTGAGGGTTTTAATCTCTTTCTTTGCTGCTGTCAGTATGCTTTGATAGTTGCTTATTTTAATCTTCATTTCCTGAATTTCCCCTCCTGATATCCTCCTGAACTTGGGCAAACATTTCCTTCATTTGGTCACATTGACGTTTCCCTGTAACCTTGATTCTTCTCGCTGCCAAGTTTGCCCCTTTTCCTACTGTGATGTGATAGGGTTTGCCAGAATGGGGGCCAGAGAGGGAGAGAGAGAGAGAGAGAGAGAGAGAGAGAGAGAGAGAGAGAGAGAGAGAGAGAGAGAGAGAGAGAGAGAGAGAGAGAGAGAGAGAGAGAGAGAGAAAGAGAGAGTGAGAGTGAGAAAGGGGGGGTGAGAGAGTTGAGGGTATGCAAGAGAAAGAAGGGGATGAGAAAGAGGGTGAGAGAGGGAGAGAGAGAGAGAGAAAGGGAGAGATTGAGAGATCAAAAGTGAGAGACAGAACGAGATGGAGGGAGTTGAGAGAGAAAGTGAGAGAGAGAGAGAAAGAGAGAAGGGAGAGTGAGAGAAGGGAGATGGTTGATAGAGAAAGTGAAATGAAGAGAGGGAGGGAGAGAGAGAGAGAGAGAGAGAGAGAGAGAGAGAGAGAGAGAGAGAGAGAGAGAGAGAGAGAGAGAGAGAGAGAGAGAGAGAAAGAGAGAGAGAGAGAGAGAGAGAGAGAGAGAGAGAGAGAGAGAGAGAGAGAGAGAGAGAGAGAGAGAGAGAGAGAGAGAGAGAGAGAGAGAGAGAGAGATTTCGGGAAGGGGGAGAGAGAGGAGAGAGAGAAAGAGGGTGTTACGAACCCGGATCCAGCGTCCGAGCCTGGAGCAGTGACAAACACGCCATCGGTGGGTCAGCTCCCGAAACCCCCGCCAAACGAACGACGACACCTAGTGAGGACAGCGTGTACTGGCCTCGAGGACCAGTTTCCAGTCTGGTTCAGCGCTCAACACCGCCGCTCCTGACCTCTGGTGAGGTGGTGCTCCGACGACAGCGCCATCTATGGACTGGATACGTCAGGTGTTTGTGTCTGAGGCTGTAAGTGTGGTGTTTTAGTGTCCCTGTTATTGATGACGTGTCTGCTTACAGAGCCGACCTGGGACCACTGTGTTGAAGGTGGAGGGAGTCTACCCGAGGCAGCCAGTCTCCATACGGTGAAGTTTGCTGCAGCTGTTGTGACGTCGTCCCCCCGGAAGAACACTGTGGTGTGTTAGCCTGCCAGTGGAGTGGCAGTGAAAGGATTTACCCGGGACCGACTGTTGGAGACGATAATCCACTGGGGTATTGAGGACAGGAGGGTGATTGGTGATATCGCACGAGACTCCTGTCTAGGGCGTACCCCTTATATCGTTCGTGGAGTGGCCGTACCAGCCTTGGTGGCTCAGTACCTGCCAGCAGACCTGCTGGACGTGTGGTTGACGGCCTCCACGACGGTGCCCCCAGTGGACCTGTGTTGTGGCTGACCTGTGGCCAGGGTAGGCTCGGCGTTCTCAGAGGACACGTCTTGAGGCCACGAAGAAAGCACCGCGGACTCAGCACCTAGCTTCTTGATCAAGAGTCTTCAGCAGAAGACTAGATTGTGCACGATCCCCATGTAAAGTGTTAATACCCCTCCCATTTGTGTACTCTTTTATTCTATATATTTAAACGGTGATGGTGAACATTATATTATATTAAGGTCTTAGCTTTCTTTCCCTACTCCCTTTAAGTTACTTGCGTCACGGATCTCATCCCTTGATAGCCACTACTGGCTTGGGAACGGATACATATATCTTCCTCTAACAACATCAGAGTGAGAACCCCGTTGCGTCCCGAGAGGGCCGTAACATAATTGGCATCCCCAGCGGGATCCGTCCCCTTGTTAAGTATGTTTGACAGGGGTGGTGAAGTGGCGTAATCCCTGTATATAATTCCCCCTGTGTGACTATTGTGACGTTATACGTCCTGTGCGGTGCTCAAGAGTGACTAAGTGCGATATTGTGCAGTGTGGTGCTCGCTGTGATTAAGCGATTAAGTGCAATATTGACTAGTGCGGTGCTCAGTGATTCAGTGCAATATTGTAGAGCGAAGTGTTCGCTTGGACTCAGGGCAATATTGGGTAGTGCGGTGCCCGGAGTGATTACGTGCAATATTGGCAAGTGCAGAGTTTGGTGCGTTAAAGTGCAATATTGACGTAGAACAGTGCTCTGTGCGTTAAGTGCTAACGTGTAAGCAGTGTTAAGTGCTAAGTGTTCCATCTGTGACAATGGCAGACAAAGCTACCATCGATGATCTGGACGAGGTTCAGGCTTTTCTGAACAGAGAAGATTGTCTTGCCAGATTAAAATATCTGAGTAAACCAGAGCTTGTACTAGTGAGCGCCTACCTGGAGATCAAGATCCGTGCCAGTGACTCCCGTGTGGAGATCTTGTCCAAGGTACACCGGCACCTGAAGGCAGAAGAGAAACAGGAAGGCGAGACTCCTAGTACAAAGGAAAGTGCAGACATAGCTTCCACGGAAAAGGAAGATAAGGGCAGCGACGTTGACAGTGATGCAGGCGAGCTTAATATCAGCTTCCTAACAGTCAAGATGCGTGCCCTAGAGATCAATCGCGAGATAGAGTGGAAGAAGTTAGAAGTAGAACGAGAATTAAAAGATAAAGAAATGGAGATGAAAGATAAGGAAATGGCGATGAGGCGTTTAGAATTGGAAGAAAGGAAAGAAGAACGAGAAAGAGAAGAGAAACGAGAAAGAGAAAGAGAAGAACGAGAAAGAGAAGAGAGACGAGAGAGAGAAGAACGAGAACGAGAGAGAGAAGAACGAGAAAGAGAAGAGAGACGAGAGAGAGAAGAACGAGAGCGAGAAAGGGAGGAAAGAGAGAGACGACATGAACTAGAAGTTTTGCGATTAGGCGGTGGTCGGAGGCAAACAACGGACACCAGTAGCTTCGATCCGGTACGCAACATCAAAATGGTCCCCAAATTCCATGAGAAGGAAGTGTCAAAATTCTTTGCAGCCTTCGAGAAAGTCGCTGCCTCTTTGGAGTGGCCAAGGGAGAATTGGGCCATCATGATACAGTCAGTCCTGACTGGGAAGGCCCAAATCGCCTACTCTACGTTATCCCTTGACGACTCCGGCGATTACGATATGGTGAAGAAAGTGGTGCTCATGGCGTACCAATTGGTACCTGAGGCATATAGGCAAAAGTTCAGAAACCTGAAGAAGACCTCAGAGCACACTTTCACCGAATTCGCCACCATCAAGGAGCGACTTTTTCAAGAATGGTGTGCCTCTCGGAAGGTGGAGACCAAGGAAGACCTCGAACAGCTGATTCTGCTCGAGGACTTCAAGGATTGTTTGTCTGGAGACCTCAAGACATACTTAGAAGAGCAGCAGGTGGAGACCTTGAGTGCAGCAGCCACCATGGCTGAAGAGTATATCCTGACTCATAGGCCGTCTGCTAAGTACGTCCCGAGGAATTACCAGCGCCGGTTTGACAGACCTCACGACGTAGAAGAAGAAAGACCCGTCCCACAAAGTGCTAAGAAGACGCCCCCAGGTAGCCCTCGAAGAACAAGTCCTAGCAGTCCGAAACACCGGAGCCCGAGGAGGAATGTGGTGTGCTGGACTTGTGGGCAGAAAGGGCATATAGCTGCTAGGTGCCGAGGCAGAAGAGGTGGCAGCGCACGTAGGGAGGTGATGATGATGAGCTGTGTTACACCACCAGCAGGAAACCAGTCGACGACGACGCAGGAAGAACCCAGATTGTTTTCCCCTCACACTTCAGGCGGGTATGTATCGAGTGATCATACTGGTAGATCTGTAGTAGTGCTCAGAGATAGTGGAGCAGCGCAGTCCCTGATCGTGAAGAGCTCGTTACCCGAGGGAGTAAGTGTGGATGGGCGACAAAAGGTTGTCCTGGTTGGGTTTCCTAGGACGCAGTACATCGCCCCCTTAGTGCCAGTACATCTTGACTCGCCTTATTTCAGCGGCACATGTGAGTTGGCAGTAGTCGATACCCTCCCTGTGGCTGGGATTGACGTGGTACTAGCCAACGACTTGGTGACCGATTGGAGCACCAATCATCCCAAGATAGCGGACGAGTCTACCGGAGCAGCAAGGTCTGAGGTAACAGGCAATGGTAATGTCCAGGTAAAGACAGACCCGGATGTAACTATGTTTAATTTGTCCTCTCGCCTACAAATTGAGAACGATCTAGCAGTGTCTCCTGATTCTCTCGACGAGGAACATGAAGTTAAGAAGGCAGAGGTACCTGAGCAAGAAGAGAGGCCTTGTGTGCGGGCACCCACGGATACCAACGAGTCTGGAGCGAAGGCGGATGTGTGCTTGCGGTATGGCAAGTTACAGCATGTAGTGGACCAGCCAGAGATTCCCCAGACGTCAGAGGTATGTGAGGTGTGTTCAAAAGGTCTAGTGCCCTCTTCGGTCCAAGCCAGGCTTGTGGATGTTGCCGGCTATGGACATGACAAGTTCAAGAAGCTTATCCCTCAATTGGCCCCTTGTTTCTTAGCGATATTTTGTTTGATGCTCATATGTGTTCCCAGTGTTCTCGGTAAGGATCAGTGGACGACCCGAAGAATGATGGCTCCCATGAACATCGTGAAGAGGTCCCAGGGATTGGAGATTTGTACTGCAGGTGTCGCAGTTGAAGAAGGGACCTGGAAGGTGATGGTTGATACAGGAGGTACGACATGTGATAATATGAGTGACTGTTTCCGACAGGGTGACACCCCCCGCGTGATTGCTGAGCCTCAACACAGCGTTATACGGAACGTTGGTCGACCTGACGGAGGCAGAGCGAATGCCATCTTCGGTGTGCAAGCAGCCCTGTTGGAACTAGGTGCGGGCCTAGTAGACGAGTATGTAGTAGGTACTGCCTTGCCCACTGTCGCTATCACTCTGAATTATCAGACCTCTGTATTCCAGGTTCCTGTCTCCCTGAAGGACCATCGGACCGGCACCAGAAATGCCGTCTGTGGTCAGCCATCATCGGTGCCACGACATAAGGAAGTGTCGAGTCACCTCAAATCGTGTCGAAACCAATCCTTACTTGAGAGGTGTGAGATGATGTCCCTGTTTGCCATCGCAGAGGAGGAGTGGAAGATTATGTCAGGCAGGTCATCGCCTGCCATTTTCAAGGTCCCTTTGTGCCAGGGATTTTCTTTAGTACAATTCAGTAGACGAGACAGCCTCGCCATCCCAGATCATAAAGCATGTGTGTCCATTTGGAGTTGTGTCGTCGTACTAATTTGGTTTGTGTTTCTTTTTATAGAACCCCAAACCAAATTCTTTTTGGTGGGGAGGTGTTACGAACCCGGATCCAGCGTCCGAGCCTGGAGCAGTGACAACCACGCCATCTGTGGGTCAGCTCCCGAAACCCCCGCCAAACGGACGACGACACCTAGTGAGGACAGCGTGTACTGGCCTCGAGGACCAATTTCCAGTCTGGTTCAGCGCTCAACACCGCCGCCCCTGACCTCTGGTGAGGTGGTGCTCCGACGACAGCGCCATCTATGGACTGGATACGTCAGGTGTTAGTATCTGAGCCTGTGAGTGTGGTGTATTAGTGTCCCAGTTATTGATGACGTGTCTGCTTACAGAGCCGACCTGGGACCACTGTGTTGAAGGTGGAGTCAGTCTACCCGAGGCAGCCAGTCTCCATACTGTGAAGTTTGCTGCAGCTGTTGTGACGTCGTCCCCCCGGAAGAACACTGTGGTGTGTTAGCCTGCCATTGGAGTGGCAGTGAAGGGATTTACCCGGGACCGACGGTTGGAGACGATAATCCACTGGGGTATTGAGGACAGGAGGGTGATTGGTGATATCACACGAGACTCCTGTCTAGGGCGTACCCCTTTTATCGTTCGTGGAGTGGCCGTACCAGCCTTGGTGGCTCAGTACCTGCCAGCAGACCTGCTGGACGTGTGGTTGACGGCCTCCACGACGGTGCCCCCCAGTGGACCTGTGTTGTGGCTGACCTGTGGCCAGGGTAGGCTCGGCGTTCTCAGAGGACACGTCTTGAGGCCACGAAGAAAGCACCGCGGACTCAGCACCTAGCTTCTTGATCAAGAGTCTTCAGTAGAAGACTAGATTGTGCATGATCCCCTTTGTAAAGTGTTAATACCCCTCCCCCTTGTGTACGTTTTAATTTTATATATTTTTTTTTAAATGGTGATGGTGAACATTATAATATTAAGTTCTTAACTTTCTTTCCCTACTCCCTTTAAGTTACTTGCGTCACGGATCTCATCCCTTGATAGCCACTACTGGCTTGGGAACGGATACATATATCTTCCTCTAACAACATCAGAGTGAGAACCCCGTTGCGTCCCGAGAGGGCCGTAACAGAGGGAGAGAGAAAGAGGAGAGAGAGAGAGAGAGAGAGGGCGATGGGGGAGAGGGAGAAAGAGAGTGAGAGGGGAGAGGAGAGAGAGGGGCGAGTCTCAATCCTCCTCATTAGTTTTGCGTTATTTGCAAACATTGACATATTAGTTCCTGCAGTCAAGCTCTCTATAAATAATTAAATAATAAATAAATACATGTTTATTCATGTAAAAGTACAACATATAAAATGAGTTATAAACAGAAAGTTAGATTTCTAAATATAGTTAGTTCATAAATGTCATAAACATACAAACAATTACATAAATGAGGAATAGTATACGATCCGGCATCGATCCTTCAGCCTGTTACTCTACGCCAGTCGACTGATGAAGATTAAGCCACCCAAGAGGTGGCACGAACATGAATATCTTGTAATACGCTAGTAAGACTCTTCAGTTCTCACTGTCACTCTCAGACACCTGTCCGTTAGGTAATTCCTTGCTCATGTTAATGTGTTGCCGCCAACACCCACCTGCCTCGCAAGTTTGTATAGTAACCTCCTGTGTGGTTCTGTATCAAAGGTCTTTCTCGCAGTCCAGAAATATATAATCCGCCATGCCCAGCAAGCAAAAAGCAAGGAATTGAGGAAATATAGAGGGCATAAGACAGAGGCAAACTTGATTAGTTGCAACAGAACCAGGAATAATTACATAAACATAAGAAGATTAGCAAAAAGAAACTATGAAAATTATATTGTCTCCATAGCAATGAGGCAACTGAATCTCCTATATAGGCATATAAGAAGGAAAATAAAAATGAATGACCAAGTAACCAGGTTACAAAAAAGAGGAGGCCAGTATACAGAAAATTATAAATTTGTGAGTAACTCAAGGCCAGCTTGCATAAAGTGTTCACTTCTGAGACTAGCTCTAGGAGCTAGACAGCTCCTAGAGCTAGATAAGGAAGCAGCTCCTGAAGAGAAAATACTATATATCAATGTAACTGTAGATAAAGAAAAACTACAGCTAGCATCACTGGATGTAACTAAAGCTACTGGGCCAGAAAGAGTATCGCCATGGATCTTAAAAGAAGCAGCAAAGGCCCTCAGCATATGTCTAGCACTAATCTATAATGCGTCACTTACACTGATAGAATTGCCTAGCTGCTGGAAGAAGGTAAATGTGGTGGCTATCTACAAGAAATGAGATAGAGAAGAGGCACTTAAATACGTACCAGTGACGCTCACAAACATCCGTGGCAAAGTACTTGAGACAATTATAAGGTTAGGACTAGTTGCACACCTAGACTGAACTAGGTTTGTAAGTAAACAATAACACGGCTTTAGAGAAGGAAAATCATGCATGACGAACCTCCTGGAATTTTATGATAAGATAACGAAAATAAGGCAGGACAGAGAAGGATGGGCAGATTGCATATTTTTGGACTCAAAAAGCCTTTGATACAGTACCACATAGAAGGTTACTATACAAACATGAGCTCCTCAGAGACAGGCGGGAGTAGACGGAAACGCACAATTATGGGCAAGGAGTTACCTAACAGACAGGTGTCAGAGCGACAGAGAGAGGCGAAGGGTCCAACTGGCGTAGAGTAACAAGCGGGGTGAATCAAGGATTGGTGCTGGGGCCCATTCTATTCCTCATATATGTAAATGACACGACTGGACTGCAAGACTTGAATTTTTTATGTCGATGTTTGTAGATGATGCAAAACTAATGAGGAGGGTTGAGATAGATCAGGATTGCAAGATTCTCCACGATGACTTGAACAGGTTGCAAAGGTGGTCTGAGAAATGATTGCTAGAGTTCAACACTAACAAGTGGAAGGTGATGGAAATTGGGAATTGGAGCCAGGAGACCGAAAGGCAAAAACACAACGAAGGGAAACTACCTTCCTATAATGACTGGAGAAAAATACCTGGGAGTGGACATTACACAAACCCTAACTCCAGAGGCTTATATAAATAGAATAACGTCAGCCGCATACTCTACTCTGGCAAAAGTCAGCACATCCTTCAGAAACTTGAATAAGGAGGCTTTTAGATCACTATATATAGGCTTTCCTAAATCTATTTTAAAAGGACTAAGAGGTTTCTGTAGCAGGGAACATTTGTTAGACTTTAGCACATAGTGGGTTTTAATGGTTATATAAGGTGAGTCAAGCGGTGGGTGATATGAACATTAATTACAACGAAAAAAAATATAACTCATATGAAAACATTCTTAACAAAACCCAGGAACGTAGTATGCAATTTAAATTAATTAGGTTGAATGACGATGAACCAAAATGGGAAACATTGTAACTAAAGTGCTTTAACGAGAATAGCACTATACAAAAGACATGAATCTATAAGTTTTTGTTGGACACCAAAGTATCAATGTGGTAAGCAATGTTTTAATCTAAACGAAACTATGAACTACATAATGCAGGACACGCAAACAACAAAAAAGTATTTTATGATATTATCAGGGAAACCTCTGGACAGTTGAAAACTGAGATAACTACGGAAACTCGTGATATAGAAATTAGTAGAACTTTAAATAAGAACTGTGTCTGTGTTTTAATCGAGAAAAACTAGCAGACGATGATCACAATAACGTTGCTGATGATTTGATGACCAAACCACACACCAGATGAAGACACAACGACCTTTCAGTCCGTCCTGGAGCATTATCAAGTCGATTGTCCGTTATCAAGAGTGGACCACAATCGACTTGATAATGGTACGGGACTCATCGAAACGTCTTCGTCTTTTTGTCTTCTGGTGTGTGGTTTGGTCCTCAGAGAAAATTCTTATATTAAACCTGTAACTGAACAAATCTCTGTAAGAAGTGAAGAGGAAATAATTAAAGTTTACTGGTTACCAGGAAATGAGTTTTTAAACAGACTGAAAAATTTAAGTCCAAATGTTTGGCTGGACTAGATAAAGTAATTGTCAGGAACCTACTAGGTTCATTCTCAAGTGAGGAGACAGATTGATTGATTGATAAAGATTAAGCCACCCTGGAGGAGGCACGGGCATGAATAACCATTAAGTGGAAGATTTTTTTTTAAGTGAATGTATACTGTGTCCTGAAGTCGCATTTAAATCGTTAAGCTGCTATCGCGGGGGAGGATACTGCTCGACAGTATTTATGAGGGTCTCCAGCTGCTGGACATATTTTTTGACCAGAAGAGTGGCAGTGTTGATGGCTTCAGGGTGGTTACTGCAAGATTCAGGGACTCTTAAAGCTCTTCTAAGAACGTTGGTTGCTTCACATTCCAGAAGATAGTGAAGTAGGGGCTTTTCTGTGATTGTTTGGCAGAAGATGCATTTCCTCTGTCTGGGTTCACCAATTTTGCAGTTGCATCTAAACCTAGACGTAGTCTATATAACAGAATTGACATTACCCAGTGGATTCCTTTTGAGATATATAGCCTGTCTCACTTGGTGGCCTGAGATATCATATTGCAGAGGGCGAACCTTCTACTACTCTGTTGTAGATGGGCTTTGTTGAGGTGTGCACGTTTTTGGTGACAGTATTTTTTATGTATTATAGGCTGGGTTGGATTCTTTTGTGGATCACTAGATGACGAGTTGCCAATTTAGCAGTTTTATCAGCTTTCTCAGTTAATGGGATTCCAACATGGGATGGGTTCTAGTTGTGGGTTATGTTGAGTCTTTTGCCTTTAATTACTGTTCCAAGACACAAAACGGTGGTGATTGTTCCCACGTTGTCTTTCCATTTCTTGTTTCCTAATATGTGAAGTGAAGCTTTTGTGCCCATAAGTATGATTGTATTTTGAGTGCTTTGTGCAATGACATATGCGAATGCCTATTTTATGGCAAACATCTCAGTTTGGGTTGATGATAATGGTCCTTCCAGTCTTTCATATGCTTGTTCGCTGTCCTTTCAAAGTGCAGTACCAGCACTTTCATATTCTGTGTCCACCGATCCGTCTGTGAAGAGGTGATTGGCTCCTGCTACTGCAATGCTGCTCATTTGCTTTTCAATGATGCACCTTAGGATTGTTGGATCATAGGCAGCCTTTTTTATCGAAAAACCTTCTATTACTATTTTGAAGGTAGTCTCCTCCCACGGTCGGGAACAAGTGTAGTTTTGGTGTGGATGATCACCTCCTCTAGCAAGAATCATGCTTCTTAATTGTAGTCTGTTTAAGGCTTCTCCCGCTCTGGCAGCGCTAGAGTTTGCGTTGTTGTGGCCAAGTCCAACCAACAAGGCCTGCCGTACTGGGACTGGATCAAGGGAATTAAATATCTTACATACTCTTAGCAATTCTTTGAGATAAGACATTAAAGAGAAAATTAGAGAGAACATTAGAGAGACATTAGACATTGAGAGAAGACATTAACGTTACTTAGTCATCCAATTCTTACCTTTTTCTTACCTGCTCTTCACCTCTCATCTTTCTCTGTTACCTTATATATTTACCTGTCTCCTCCTCTCTTCTTTCACACGACTTGATTATGGTCCAAGACGGACCGAAACGTCATCGTTTCTCTCTCTTCTGATGTGTGCTTTGGTCATCATATATTTTCTAGCCTGCTTAAATGGTATGTAACAAGTTTAGGTTTTTAGTAAACATATTGTATAAATTATTACTGATATAGTTTAAAATATATATTACACCCATCAGGATCATGATGATGCTTGAATCCGGACTGTACAATCATTGGGTAAAAACAACAATACCAAACTTTACTGCCTGTGACAACCTGCCAACCAAGATAGTAATCCAGACTTCACTGTCAGTTGCTGACATATGGGTAATATACCTCTCATTATTTACGTTACTTATGACTCTGTGACTTTCAGGTTTTATGTAATATATTGAAATGAGTAAACTTTTCCAGTCAGCTCTAAAAGAGTTAACAGGTTGTTATAATATCCTAAATAATAAAACTCTCTCTCAGGGAATGTTCTTCCTGTTGGCTTGTGGCCTCGCTCTCAGTCTGTTCGTCCTGTGCCTGGAGCTCCTGTATAACCATGTTCTCCAGTGACACAAGAATGTTCATCTTATGCCTGGAGCTCCTGTATAACCATGCTCACCAGTGACACAAGAATGTTCATCCTTTCCCTGGAGCTCCTGTATAACCATGTTCTCCAGTGACACATGAATGTTCATCCTGTCCCTGGAGCTCCTGTATAACCATGCTATCCTCCCAAACAAACTGTTCATATTATATTAGACCAGCACCTCCTGTGGATAATAAAAGTATCACAATAATAATTATTTCATTTTCAAAAATGCAAATGAAAATAATGCAGCATATAGCAGGAGAGAGTTTCCCTCTTCACTTCACACGGGCTGCTGCCGTAGATCTAGAGATATGATGACACATCTACACTACACACACGGGCTGTTGCCGTAGATCTAGAGATATGATGACACATCTACACTACACACACGGGCTGCTACCGTAGATCTAGAGATATGATGACACATCTACACTACACACACGGGCTGTTGCCGTAGATCTAGAGATATGATGACACATCTACACTACACACACGGGCTGCTGCCGTAGATCTAGTGAGATGATGACACATCTACACTACACACACAGGCTGCTGCCGTAGATCTAGAGATATGATGACACATCTACACTACACACACGGGCTGCTGCCGTAGATCTAGTGAGATGATGACACATCTACACTACACACACGGGCTGCTGCCGTAGATCTAGAGATATGATGACACATCTACACTACACACACGGGCTGCTGCCGTAGATCTAGAGATATGATGACACATCTACACTACACACACGGGCTGCTGCCGTAGATCTAGAGATATGATGACACATCTACACTACACACACGGGCTGCTGCCGTAGATCTAGTGAGATGATGACCCTCTACACTACACACACGGGCTGCTGCCGTAGATCTAGAGATATGATGACACATCTACACTACACACACGGGCTGTTGCCGTAGGTCTAAAGAGATGATAACCCAATACACTACACACGGGCTGCTGCTATTTCTGTAAATAATTAATGAAACATAACTAACAGCATTTTATTTCTGCTTCTTGCCTTAACAATTTATGAGTGATGTGGGAGTTCTGTCCCAAACCCTTCCCCTCCTATCCCCTCTTCTCTTTCATGGGATATAGTATTAGAAAAGTTCCTGGAGATGCTTGGGCGCCCTCCCCATCTCTTCTCCTCCTCCCCTTCCCCACTCACCTCCCACCTCTTCCTCTCCCATTGTCTTCCCCGCGCATTCCCCCTTCCTTCCTCCCACACTCTAGCCCTTCCCTTTGTCCTGTCTCCCACAACAACTTCTCCCGGCCCACTCTCTCTCTCTCTCTACATTATCTATATATATATATATATATATATATATATATATATATATATATATATATATATATATATATATATATATATATATATATATGACAATGTCAGACCACGGAGGAAAAATGAAACAGGAAATTTCCTTAAGTACTTTCGTATATTAAATACATCTTCAGAAGGTCATTTTACAGATCGAGTGATGGGTATAAATAGGCAGGAGAGAGTGGTGAAGTAAGGTGAGGTACAATACTTGGACAACGCAGAAGGCCCATTGGCCCATCAGATGCACCCAATTGGCCCATCCGATGTAGCCCAATGGCCCATCTGATACAGCAGACATACAAGCATAATACATAGGAAATTATAACATAAAGAGGTAAATATATACAATAAATTAGTGAGACAAATGTTTTTCAATGATTCTACTTAAATCGCCCTTTAGCTGATCTATTAGAAATGGATCTAAGTTATATAGACCACTGCTAATATTCAAATTACTTTCTTTGGTGATCTGTATCAAAGCGGATTCAATTATGTTTCTGTTATAGGTGCTTTTACAATTTGTTATTGAAGACGCACTCTCCCAATCAATTTGGTGAGCTTTTTCTGACAAATGCACAAACAAAGCATTAGATAATTGGCCATGTCTTACAGAGTATTTATGTTGCGATATTCTACATTTTAAATCTTTAGATGTTTGCCCGACATAGAACTTATTACATTCCTTACAAGGTATTTATGTTCATTATTTTTCAGGGCATAAATACAATGTAAAAAAGTCAATTTTTTCTTCAATGTATCTAAGAGCTCTTCGAGTTGTGAGTCCAGAATTCTTAGATGAAGAATTTAAGAATATTGATGCGATTGGTCTTAAGCTTTGTTACCCACTGAATTTTTTGGAAGTTTGTCGTAACAAAGCTCGTCGTACATATTATAATAATGTATGCAGTGAAAGGACTCGCCCAAAGAATGTGTTATGTTTACCATATTTCTCTGGGTTTGAGAATATTGTCAAGGCCTTGAAACTTTTTAATATAGATGTAATGTTTAGCTACGAAAACACTGTTGGTAAGCTATTAGTAAGGAACAGCCCTCGTAGTGATAATTGCGTCATTTATAAAATACCTTGTAAGGAATGTAATAAGTTCTATGTCGGGCAAACATCTAAAGATTTAAAATGTAGAATATCGCAACATAAATACTCTGTAAGACATGGCCAATTATCTAATGCTTTGTTTGTGCATTTGTCAGAAAAAGCTCACCAAATTGATTGGGAGAGTGCGTCTTCAATAACAAATTGTAAAAGCACCTATAACAGAAACATAATTGAATCCGCTTTGATACAGATCACCAAAGAAAGTAATTTGAATATTAGCAGTGGTCTATATAACTTAGATCCATTTCTAATAGATCAGCTAAAGGGCGATTTAAGTAGAATCATTGAAAAACATTTGTCTCACTAATTTATTGTATATATTTACCTCTTTATGTTATAATTTCCTATGTATTATGCTTGTATGTCTGCTGTATCAGATGGGCCATTGGGCTACATCGGATGGGCCAATTGGGTGCATCTGATGGGCCAATGGGCCTTCTGCGTTGTCCAAGTATTGTACCTCACCTTACTTCACCACTCTCTCCTGCCTATTTATACCCATCACTCGATCTGTAAAATGACCTTCTGAAGATGTATTTAATATACGAAAGTACTTAAGGAAATTTCCTGTTTCATTTTTCCTCCGTGGTCTGACATTGTCACATTCTTAATCACGTGTTTATTTTCGTGATATACACACATATATATACATATATATATATATATATATATATATATATATATATATATATATATATATATTATTAAATATGACCGAAAAAGTAAGATTAATAATTCTAACACGAATTTTCTCAATCTTTCGTACATTACGCTTCACTGTTGGAGGTAAATCAAAAATCACTTCTCCAAAATTCATTTTTATTTCTAGTCTGATGCGACACGGGCGCGTTTCGTAAAACTTATTACATTTTCAAAGACTTCACAAATACACAACTGATTAGAACTTGCGTTTCCCTGATTTTATATCTACATTTGAGTGAGGTGGGAAGGGTGATGTGGCATTACATTTGATATACACAACTATATTCTACCCACCTCAAGACTCCGCTCCAATATAGAAGCATCAAGAAATATGGACCAATAGGCTTTCTACAAACACTTCTATTCAATACCCATTGTTTCTGTTCTGTCTTGTGTTGATACTTTTAATACCCTATTAATATCCCCTAGTGTTCTGTCTTGTGTTAATGCCACATCACCCTTCCCACCTCACTCAAATGTAATGCCACATCACCCTTCCCACCTCACTCAAATGTAGATATAAAATCAGGGAAACCCAAGTTCTAATCAGTTGTGTATTTGTGAAGTCTTTGAAAATGTAATAAGTTTTACGAAACGCGCCCGTGTCGCGTCAGACTAGAAATAAAAATGAATTTTGGAGAAGTGATTTTTGATTTACCTCCAACAGTGAAGCGTAATGTACGAAAGATTGAGAAAATTCGTGTTAGAATTATTAATCTTACTTTTTCGGTCATATTTAATAATATATGTCTACAGGAAAGACTGCTACCAAAATATACTAATATATATATATATATATATATATATATATATATATATATATATATATATATATATATATATATATATATATATATATATATATATATATATATATATATTATATATATATATATATATATATATATATATATATATATATATATATATATATATATATATATATATATATATATATATATTATATATATATATATATATATATATATATATATAAATATATATATATATAGGGCGACAAATGTATCACCTGAGGGCGATAAATGAATACCCAAGAGAGGATAACCTAGTTCGCCTGCCTTCCCGAGCAAAACACACTGGCCGCAGAAATGGTAACAACAACATAACAGAAACGTAGAAAATTAGAGCACAAATAACCAAGAAAATTGAAGAGGGAAATACCGCGAGTGCTATTAGAGTCCTCAGCAGTGACGAGAAGTTGCTCCTCGGAACTCAGCCACAGCAAGGGCCCTGCCATGCAAGCACCCACCCAGATCCCCTCAATGTGACAACATCGTTCCGCCATCAGCCGACACCATTTCAGACCCATTAAACGTTGGTGAATCTGAGGTCTACAAAGCAGCCCTTTCTTTTCCACCTGGGTCAGCAGGCGGCTTTACAGGGTTAAAACCTCAACATCAAGCAAATGTTAAATCCTGCGGTTGGTGATGCTGCACAAGATCTTATGGAACTCACAAGGTTCGTCAACATGTGCCTGGCTGGTGATATACCTGAGGTCATCAGGCCTCTCTTTTTGGTGCCTCCCTCTGTGCTCTCAAAAAGAAGGACGAAGGAATCAGGCCAATCGCTGTTGGCAACACTCTCCGACGCCTGATTGCCAAGGCTGCTATGAGGGTTGTCAGCCAGCAAGCGGCTGAATTACTGAAATCAATCCAGCTAGGATTTGGAATCCCCCAAGGCTGTGAAGCTGCTGCCCATGCAGCACGAGCATACATCACCAACATTTCTGATGAAAAGGCCCTGCTCAAACTAGACTTTAAGAATGCCTTCAACATGATCAGAAGAGATGCAGTACTTTGTGCTGTACATCGCCATTTCCTGCCCCTCTACCCGTTCATACTGTCGTGCTACAGTAGTGAGTCAAAACTGCTCTTTGCTGAACATGAAATCAGGTCATGTGAAGGTGTTCAGCAAGGTGATCCTCTTGCTTCCCTTCTTTTCTGCTTAGTCTTAAAAGAAATCACCGGAAGCTTGTCCAGCGAGTTCAACATCTGGTTTTTGGATGATGGCACTATAGTATACACCGTAGACCACCTCTTGGCAGATATCGGGAAAATATGGGAGCAAGGAGTAAGCCTGGGTCTCGTCCTGAGCTCTTCCAAGTGTGAAGTAGTCTCCTCCAGCCCAGATATCGTAGCTAGAATAAGGTCTGCCTTGCCTGGAGCCCATGTCATTATGGCCGAGAACAGCACCCTCCTTGGAGCCCCCCTCGGGTCTAACGCCATTGAGGAGATCCTTGACAAGAAAATCGCAGACCTTAGGAGGATAGAAGACAGAATAGGTGACATCGATTCCCACGATGCTTTTTATCTCCTCACCAAATGCCTATCCCTTCCGAGGCTAACCTACTTTCTGAGGTGCGCCTCATCTTACGACAACCGAAAGCTTGAAGAGTATGACCTCTTACTGAAGGCCATGCTGGAAAAAGTTGTTAACCTCTCCCTCAACGAATGCCAGTGGAAACAAGCCACTCTTCCTGTTAGGCTCGGTGGCTTGGGTGTCCGCACTGCTACCCAAATTGCTGTCCCAGTCTTCCTGTCTTCCTCCTCAGCATCAGATGACCTGGTTAAGGAAATTCTACCTGACACCCTGAGTGATGTAGCGGGGATACAGGACCCCCACTACATGGAATGCGACATGAAATGGGGTGCCATGGCAGACCCGGCACTCAGACCAGCCATGCCGAAAGCCAAGAAACAATCCAGTTGGGACAGCCCCATTGTTGACAAAGAAGCCACAGCTTTGCTGGAGGCAGCAAGAACCCCCAGTGATCGTGCACGTCACACAGTTGTGCAGGCTCCCCATGCAGGGGACTTCCTTTTGGCAGTCCCCATGTCAGCGACAGGCACACGTCTTGATCCACAGAAGCTCCGAATTGCAGTCGCTCTCCGCCATGCTGCCCCTGTCCACACTGTTCACAGGTGTATTTGCGGCGAGGCAGATGCTGACGAATATGGATTGCATGGCCTGCACTGTGGAAAATTTGGTGGTTGGCACACTAGACACGACGAAGTCAATGACATCATTAAAAGAAGCCTTGCCTCTGCTCAGTATCCAGCGGAGAGAGAGCCCCGAAACCTACTGAACCGTGACTCTGTTAGCTTTGCCGGCCGACCAGACGGAATCATACTGCGTCCGTGGAAGGGTGGCAGACAGTTGGCATGGGACTATACTTACGTATCCACCCTGGCAACGACATACATCACCCTCTCTGCCGGCACAGCAGGAGCCGCAGCGACACACAGAGAAAGAGAAAAGTCAGTCAAGTACAGGCAATTAGATCATCGGTACAACTTCGTTCCAATAGGGTCTGAGACCCTAGGCCAATTGGGGTGAGAGGGCAAGAAGGTTTCTTAAGGATCTTGGTTCCAAGCTCATTGACACCGCAAGAGACCCTAGAGCGGTAAGTTTTCTCTTTCAGCGCCTCATTGTTGCGATCCAGAAGGGGAATGCCAGCTGCATCCTCGGTTCCTGCCCTGCGTCGGAGGAGTTCCAGGAAATTTACAGCCTCTAGGAAGCGAACTTTTTCTTGTGTCCTCATAATGTTAATTTTTTGTATAAAATCAGATATGTAACTGTATAACATTGCATAATAAAGTGTACACCATAATAAAAAAAGGGGGGTGGTAGGAGAAGCGAACACTCTTTCGTATTCAGAGTTAAATGGCAAGTTTTTCCCTGAATGCTCTGTGTTCCCTTCTCTGAGGCTGTGGGTCCCTATAATTGCACCAGAGGTGGTACCCCCTATATATATATATATATATATATATAATATATATATATATATAATATATATATATATATATATATATATATATATATATATATATATATATATATATATATATATATATATATATATATATATATATATATATATATATATGTCGTACCTAGTAGCCAGAACGCACTTCTCAGCCTACTATTCAAGGCCCGTTTTGCCTAATAAGCCAAGCTTTCATGAATTAATTGTGTTTCGACTACCTAACCTACCTAACCTAACCTAACCTAACTTTTTCGGCTACCTAACCTAACCTAACCTATAAAGATAGGTTAGGTTAGGTTAGGTAGGGTTGGTTAGGTTCGGTCATATATCAACGTTAATTTTAACTCCAATAAAAAAAAAGTGACCTCATACGTAATGAAATGGGTAGCTTTATCATTTCATAAGAGAAAAATTAGAGAAAATATATTAATTCCAGAAAACTCGGCTTATTAGGCAAATCGGGCCTTGCTTAGTAGGCTGAGAAGTGAGTTCTGGCTACTAGGTACGACATATATATATATATATATATATATATATATATATATATATATATATATATATATATATATATATATATATATATATATATATATATATGTCGTACCTAATAGCCAGAACGCACTTCTCAGCCTACTATTCAAGGCCCGATTTGCCTAATAAGCCGAGTTTTCTGGAATTAATATATTTTCTCTAATTTTTCTCTTATGAAATGATAAAGCTACCCATTTCATTACGTATGAGGTCACTTTTTTTTTATTGGAGTTAAAATTAACGTTGATATATGACCGAACCTAACCAACCCTACCTAACCTAACCTAACCTATCTTTATAGGTTAGGTTAGGTTAGGTAGCCGAAAAAGTTAGGTTAGGTTCTCATTCCTCACTCATTCATTGGGGCACACGTGAGGAACACAAATGCAAATGATTTGATAAAAATGCTATGCCCAAGATTACCATCCGAGTGCCGGCGGGGAAGTGGTTCAAATAGCCTCGGCTATCACTTCCTTTTGTCCGGTCGTGATGGTCAAGCGGATTAAGGCGTCCCTGTACATACCAGTTGTGGGAGTATGGGTTCGAGTCACTTCTGGGGTGTGAGTTTTCAGTTGTATATAGTCCTGGGGACCATTCAGGCTTGTTTGCATTTGTGTTCCTCACGTGTGCCCCAAAGAATGAGGTGATTTGATAAAAATGCTATGCCCAAGATTACCATCCGAGTGCCGGCGGGGAAGTGGTTCAAATAGCCTCGGCTATCACTTCCTTTTGTCCGGTCGTGATGGTCAAGCGGATTAAGGCGTCCCTGTACATACCAGTTGTGGGAGTATGGGTTCGAGTCACTTCTGGGGTGTGAGTTTTCAGTTGTATATAGTCCTGGGGACCATTCAGGCTTGTTTGCATTTGTGTTCCTCACGTGTGCCCCAAAGAATGAGGTGATTTGATAAAAAATGCTATGCCCAAGATTACCATCCGAGTGCCGGCGGGGAATTGGTTCAAATAGCCTCGGCTATCACTTCCTTTTGTCCGGTCGTGATGGTCAAGCGGATTAAGGCGTCCCTGTACATACCAGTTGTGGGAGTATGGGTTCGAGTCACTTCTGGGGTGTGAGTTTTCAGTTATATATATATATATATATATATATATATATATATATATATATATATATATATATATTGTGACGGTGTTCCCCCCCCCCCCCCTTGATATTTCTCCCACGCCTGCAGTAAGAGTCATGTCTACTTTTCCCATGCGTTCTCTACGTTGCAGGCTACAATTTGATATATGGGAGAGAGTGAAGTGTTCTCGGAGAGCCGAGAAATTTGTGAAATAGTAATATTTTGGCCTGTGGTTTAGGCCCTTTAGGGAGCCAAGATGGCGCTTACCTCTCTGATCTCCCGCCAAAACCGTGTGACGTCAGTGGCACCGGATTGGTCACCGACAGCAGTGTGGCACCGGGAGCCAATGAAAACCTCCCATAGTAAAAGTGACGTCACGAAGGAAGGGGGTCCGGCCTGCTCGCCGGGCTGGCGCCAGCAGTCAGACACGACACGTCATAGAGGTCGGACGTGCGACGAGTGGTCCTGTCTGTCGGACAGCTGTTTCCCACTACCGTGGATTTACGTGTCACCTGAAGTCCGCCAGTACTCTGAGAAGTCTTCCCTAGTTCATGTGTTGAACCAGAAGAGGGAATTGACGGTTATTTGAGCAACAAGTGCTCCAGTCAGGTACTGTGCCAGTAGCAGTGAAGCCGTGCAGTGACGTACGTGACGTCTGTGGCAATTCACCAGTTCGTGACAGCGTAGTGGCTGACAGAGCCACTGGGTAGCTGAGGAAGAGAGGACTATTTGGGGAAACCGAACGACTGTAGCCGAGACGTAGGCGACAGCCGTTGCTGGGAGAAGACGACGGCCAGGAGACCGACTCCAACCTTCAAGAAGTCAAGGAGGAGGACGGACCTGCAGTGAGGAGGCACGGAGACGACGCGCTAAACGGTGGGACGACGAGAGGCTCTGGTAGGACACGACGACGTGTAGTGTGGGGGCGTTCCCGACACGAGGACCAGGAGCTACATCTCGACTCTCATCGGAGGATAGGGTGAAGTAGGTGGTTCTAGTTCCCTCCCCATTCCCCTTTAGTTAGCTATATTATTTGGCTATATTATCTAGCCTGAAGATTTTATATGTCGTGAGCAAGTCTCGCCCATGTCATGGTAAAGCACCAGTGTGCTAGACAGTACTATCAAGGGTACTAGTAATATTCATGTTGATTATTGGTGTGTACAGGCACCAGGAACCAGTGATAAATTTACTGTGTTGTGTATATCTTTCTATAGATTTTGATATGAACATATAGTGGTAAATTATATATAAGATTATGCCAGTATTTGGAGGTTAGGCTATGTGCCCAGAAACTATCTAGTTTCCATGTATTGATGATTGATTTATATACCATATATATGTCTATGTTCATTCAGTGAATAATCATTTGTGAGTACAGTGAATTATTGCGTTATCGCCCACGAGAGAAAGTACTGAAAACTCCCGTGTTAATATTTCATAATATATTGTTGGATAAATAACAATGTAAGACCATTACAGTGAATCATTGTAGAATTGATTGTAGAAAAGACTGTTTGAGCCTGAGTACAGTGTAACTAAGTAATTCAGTTTATTTGTGCAAATATCGAGTGTGCGAGTTTCTAGTAATATTGGAGAATTTAAAGAAACCGCGCGCGTGAATCTAGCAAACAAGCAAATTTCGCGCGGAGAGTCCATTGCGATCAGCTGTTCTTGACACTTGATGAGGAGGGGGAGGTGTTGCCACCTAATGATCGCGGACTATTCGTGGGAACTTCCGGCCGCGTCAGGATTTGCTGATTTATTTGTTGTTGTTTGGCTTTGTGACATCTTTCATACATTTTAAGTAAAATACAAAACTATCTTAGTGTTTTTATCATTCCCTCCATTGATCTTGTGGCTATATTATACTGGTAAACATAGAGTGATAACAACAAGTACCTGCCTGATTCCTGATCTTTGAGTGTGACCTTGCCAAGGCTACCACTGAATACACCAGTCCACTGATGGTGTTATTGGCCACCTTAAACACCAATTGGCGACTTTGTGATTAACCGTAGAGCCCTATTGTTGGGGAGGGCACACGACGGTCGATGTGAACGAGTCGTGTTCTCACTCTTTCTTAATAAGAGGCGGTTAAGATTGACTGGGAGACTCTCCTGGCGTGCAGTGGCGCCGTGAGGATCGAGGGAAGACCCGCAGGGCTACGGTGAGTTACCGTGAGCATAACTATTGCTCACCCCAGAGTAAGGGTAGAGAATAATAGAGAGGTGAAAACCCCAACATTGGCGACCTTGCCAGGATACCGATCGAAGTAAAGGTTGCAGTGGTACTTGGCAGTGGTGTTAGAGATCAGGTGAAGGTTATCACTCGTAGCACAAGATGGAGGATGATAAAGTAGCGAGGTTTATTGACTCTAGAGACGAACAGGTGCTGGAAGAGTGCACCAAGGCACAGTTACAGGCTTTAGCGGATCATTTTGGAATAAAGCTGAAATCTGCCAGAGTTGGTGAAAGAAGATTAGAGATAATGGCTCAGCTCAAGGCTCGAGACGAAGTTTTGGGGGAGGAACGGCCCCAAACACCTGCCAGTGAGGGTGAACACTTGAGTATTGGTGGAAGCAGCAGGGGATCCAGCGGCAGCAGGCACAGCATTAAGCTGGAAATAATGAAGCTGCAGCTAGAAGCACAGCAGCGCAAAGAAGAGCGAGAAGCACAGCAGCGCAAGGAAGAGCGAGAAGCAGAAGCGCAGCTGAGGAGAGAAGAGGCACAGCAGCGCAAGGAAGAGCGAGAAGCAGAAGCGCAGCTGAGGAGAGAAGAGGCACAGCAGCGCAAAGAGGAGCGAGAAGCAGAAGCACAGATGAAGCGTGAGGAGCGAGAAGCACAGCTGCGCCGAGAAGAACAAGAGCGAGAAGCACAGCTGCGCCGAGAAGAACAAGAGCGAGAAGCACAGCTACGCAGGGAAGAACACGAGCGAGAAGTTAGGCTGAGACAAAGGGAAATAGAAGCCAACCAGGAGGTGGAGCTGAAGCGAGCTGAACTGGGACTAGGTGCCCCTGCCCCGCCACAGGAAGACCGACGAGTGAGGGAACGAGACCTGCCGGTCTTTGTGCCTAGTGAAGCCGAAAGTTTCTTCGATCACTTTGAGAGAGTTGCTGCTATGAAGAGGTGGCCGAGGGCGGAGTGGGCGGAGTTGGTCCAAGGGAGGCTCACAGGTGAAGCTCGTGAAGCCTTCACTATGCTCGACTTCCAAGAATGCACGAACTACGATGCGGTAAAACGAGCTGTGCTCCGTTCCTTTAAACTCACGCCAGAGTGTTACCGGAAGAGGTTTAGAGAATGTACCCGGTTGCCAGGAAAGTCGTATGCGGAGACGGCGAGGGACATAGAAAGAAAGCTCCTTAAGTGGCTGGACTCTGAAGAAGCAAGGTCGGTCGAAGAGGTCAAGGAACTAATGGCCATGGAAAAGTTTATGTCCGTGCTCTCTCCTGAGATCAGGATGAGGATAAAGGAGGCGGACATAAAGGACCTGAGGGCCGCAGCCGACCGGGCCGACATGTTAGAAGAAGCCCTACGCCCACGCCGAGAGGGACAGAACCGACCACCCGCATACGTCGGAAACGATAGGAGTTATAGAAGGACGGATGGGTGGAGGACAGGAGCGAGTTCTCCCAAGTCCCATTTCTCAAGTTGGAACACCCGAGGAACAAAAGGTGTTGTAGAGCCGATAGGGGAGAACCAAGCTGAGAGCTTGGGAACTGTTACTGCAGGGAAAGAAACGACAAGTGAGGCGGGAAAGACACAGGGTGTGACGGTCTCTGGAGGCAGTGCTAAGACGAGCGGTGGCGGATGGTCTCCGCCGAGGGGCCGCTGCTACAACTGCGGAATACCCGGACACGTCGCGCGGGAATGCAGACGCCCGAAGCAGCGGGGACACGTTGCTTTAGTGATGTTCGAGGACCTGAGGGCCGAGGGAGTGCGGGATGAACCCGTGCTGAATGGGGAGAAGAAAGTTCACCCATTCATGTGTCAAGGAACCGTAAGGATGGGGGTCGCAGACCCCATCCCAGTGAAGATGCTAAGAGACACCGGGGCTGACTTTACCCTGGTAAGTGAAACCCTGTTCCCCGAGGGTTACGAAAGTACCAGTGTGGGGGTGGCACGGGTGGCCACTGTGGGAGGCCCAGTGAGGATGCCCCTACACCAGGTAACTTTAAATTCCGATTATGGCTGCCAAACCCTTGTGGTGGGAGTCTGTACATCAATGCCCAAGATGGAGGCACAGGTCATCTTGGGGAATGACGCGTGTGGAGGATATGTCCTCCCGCATCTCGTGAAGGGCGAAAAGTGCACAGAACAATACAAGAAGACAGGAGGAGAGTTGAACGCCTGTGGGGACGAGAAGGGAATCGCACCGGTGGCGATCCCAGTTTGTACGGCGACACCGAGACAACGCGAAGAACCAGGAGGTTGTGGATCTGATGGGGCTGAGGAGTCGACTGACAGCCTGGGAACAGATCACCTCTACGTAGGACCCAGAGAACGAGTGGAGGGCGAGAGTAGCCCGAATGGTGAGTTGCAGGTGACACTCACCGGTTCTCCAGGGGTAAACCGCGCTCGTCTCGGAGAGTTACAGTAGGAGGAGTTCCCCGAATTGGTTAGTAAGGCCGAAGGAGGACGTGTGGGTCCTGAGAAGGCTTACTTTCCATTTATCTATATTATATATGCCGTGCTATCTATGATGAGGGAACGATGGACACCAGGAGCGACCGTGGGAACGGTGAATAAATATGTCCAGAAGTTCAAAGAACGTCTCACTAGAGCGAAGAAACTGGCTAGGAAGCTCCTGAAGAAGGCGCAACGTAAGATGTCGAAGTGGTTCGACAGGAGAGCTGCGCAGAGAGATTTTCAGGCCGGATCCAAAGTAATGGTTGTGCTGCCAGGTAAAGGTAGAGTGACCAAGACGCGGTTCAAGAGACCGTACCGAGTGCTGCGACGGTTGGGTCCAGTGTCATACGAGATTGGGAAGCCGGATGGACCCCGGAAGAAACAGGTGTGTCGTATGGACCGCCTGAGACCTTTCTTCACTGTGGAAGGTAGAGCCGACAAGCAGGACGGAACGAATACCCGAGAAACCCAGCGGAAGACGGGTCTGAGTGTACCGAGGGACCGAGAACTCCCGGAGGAGGAAAGTAAGTGGTCCAGGGCGGACGGCACCAGTCTCACCAGCACTGAGAGTCTGACAAGGATCAAGGTCAAGCACATCAAGGGGAAGGACGACGTAGTAGCGGATGCCCTATCCCGCATCCACTAACCAGACATGACTCTTATTTTAAGGGGAGGGGTATGTGACGGTGTTCCCCCCCCCTTGATATTTCTCCCACGCCTGCAGTAAGAGTCATGTCTACTTTTCCCATGCGTTCTCTACGTTGCAGGCTACAATTTGATATATGGGAGAGAGTGAAGTGTTCTCGGAGAGCCGAGAAATTTGTGAAATAGTTATATTTTGGCCTGTGGTTTAGGCCCTTTAGGGAGCCAAGATGGCGCTTACCTCTCTGATCTCCCGCCAAAACCGTGTGACGTCAGTGGCACCGGATTGGTCACCGACAGCAGTGTGGCACCGGGAGCCAATGAAAACCTCCCATAGTAAAAGTGACGTCACGAAGGAAGGGGGTCCGGCCTGCGCGCCGGGCTGGCGCCAGCAGTCAGACACGACACGTCATAGAGGTCGGACGTGCGACGAGTGGTCCTGTCTGTCGGACAGCTGTTTCCCACTACCGTGGATTTACGTGTCACCTGAAGTCCGCCAGTACTCTGAGAAGTCTTCCCTAGTTCATGTGTTGAACCAGAAGAGGGAATTGACGGTTATTTGAGCAACAAGTGCTCCAGTCAGGTACTGTGCCAGTAGCAGTGAAGCCGTGCAGTGACGTACGTGACGTCTGTGGCAATTCACCAGTTCGTGACAGCGTAGTGGCTGACAGAGCCACTGGGTAGCTGAGGAAGAGAGGACTATTTGGGGAAACCGAACGACTGTAGCCGAGACGTAGGCGACAGCCGTTGCTGGGAGAAGACGACGGCCAGGAGACCGACTCCAACCTTCAAGAAGTCAAGGAGGAGGACGGACCTGCAGTGAGGAGGCACGGAGACGACGCGCTAAACGGTGGGACGACGAGAGGCTCTGGTAGGACACGACGACGTGTAGTGTGGGGGCGTTCCCGACACGAGGACCAGGAGCTACATCTCGACTCTCATCGGAGGATAGGGTGAAGTAGGTGGTTCTAGTTCCCTCCCCATTCCCCTTTAGTTAGCTATATTATTTGGCTATATTATCTAGCCTGAAGATTTTATATGTCGTGAGCAAGTCTCGCCCATGTCATGGTAAAGCACCAGTGTGCTAGACAGTACTATCAAGGGTACTTGTAATATTCATGTTGATTATTGGTGTGTACAGGCACCAGGAACCAGTGATAAATTTACTGTGTTGTGTATATCTTTCTATAGATTTTGATATGAACATATAGTGGTAAATTATATATAAGATTATGCCAGTAT
>NC_091225.1:7087713-7090878 GCF_040958095.1 Procambarus clarkii
TATCTTCACTTGTGGTTTATGCAAGTATAGGCTTATAAGCTGGACACGAGTTCTCTCACATTGACAGTGGCTTGACGAAAATTGCAGACTGACCCCTCACTCATCTGGTGCCTTCGGGAGGTAGAGATGTTTGAGATATATATATCTCGAACTATCTACTTCTTTTGTAAGGTCTGATGGCGTAGTGGGTTAAAGCATACTAGTTATGCCAGCTACTGGAAGGTAGTTGTGCTTTCTGGGTTCGAGTCCCACTGGTGGGTGTTGTCCAAAGATTGTTTATCTTCACTTGTGGTTTATGCAAGTATAGGCTTATAAGCTGGACACGAGTTCTCTCACATTGACAGTGGCTTGACGAAAATTGCAGACTGACCCCTCACTCATCTGGTGCCTTCGGGAGGTAGAGATGTTTGAGATATATATATCTCGAACTATCTACTTCTTTTGTAAGGTCTGATGGCGTAGTGGGTTAAAGCATACTAGTTATGCCAGCTACTGGAAGGTAGTTGTGCTTTCTGGGTTCGAGTCCCACTGGTGGGTGTTGTCCAAAGATTGTTTATCTTCACTTGTGGTTTATGCAAGTATAGGCTTATAAGCTGGACACGAGTTCTCTCACATTGACAGTGGCTTGACGAAAATTGCAGACTGACCCCTCACTCATCTGGTGCCTTCGGGAGGTAGAGATGTTTGAGATATATATATCTCGAACTATCTACTTCTTTTGTAAGGTCTGATGGCGTAGTGGGTTAAAGCATACTAGTTATGCCAGCTACTGGAAGGTAGTTGTGCTTTCTGGGTTCGAGTCCCACTGGTGGGTGTTGTCCAAAGATTGTTTATCTTCACTTGTGGTTTATGCAAGTATAGGCTTATAAGCTGGACACGAGTTCTCTCACATTGACAGTGGCTTGACGAAAATTGCAGACTGACCCCTCACTCATCTGGTGCCTTCGGGAGGTAGAGATGTTTGAGATATATATATCTCGAACTATCTACTTCTTTTGTAAGGTCTGATGGCGTAGTGGGTTAAAGCATACTAGTTATGCCAGCTACTGGAAGGTAGTTGTGCTTTCTGGGTTCGAGTCCCACTGGTGGGTGTTGTCCAAAGATTGTTTATCTTCACTTGTGGTTTATGCAAGTATAGGCTTATAAGCTGGACACGAGTTCTCTCACATTGACAGTGGCTTGACGAAAATTGCAGACTGACCCCTCACTCATCTGGTGCCTTCGGGAGGTAGAGATGTTTGAGATATATATATCTCGAACTATCTACTTCTTTTGTAAGGTCTGATGGCGTAGTGGGTTAAAGCATACTAGTTATGCCAGCTACTGGAAGGTAGTTGTGCTTTCTGGGTTCGAGTCCCACTGGTGGGTGTTGTCCAAAGATTGTTTATCTTCACTTGTGGTTTATGCAAGTATAGGCTTATAAGCTGGACACGAGTTCTCTCACATTGACAGTGGCTTGACGAAAATTGCAGACTGACCCCTCACTCATCTGGTGCCTTCGGGAGGTAGAGATGTTTGAGATATATATATCTCGAACTATCTACTTCTTTTGTAAGGTCTGATGGCGTAGTGGGTTAAAGCATACTAGTTATGCCAGCTACTGGAAGGTAGTTGTGCTTTCTGGGTTCGAGTCCCACTGGTGGGTGTTGTCCAAAGATTGTTTATCTTCACTTGTGGTTTATGCAAGTATAGGCTTATAAGCTGGACACGAGTTCTCTCACATTGACAGTGGCTTGACGAAAATTGCAGACTGACCCCTCACTCATCTGGTGCCTTCGGGAGGTAGAGATGTTTGAGATATATATATCTCGAACTATCTACTTCTTTTGTAAGGTCTGATGGCGTAGTGGGTTAAAGCATACTAGTTATGCCAGCTACTGGAAGGTAGTTGTGCTTTCTGGGTTCGAGTCCCACTGGTGGGTGTTGTCCAAAGATTGTTTATCTTCACTTGTGGTTTATGCAAGTATAGGCTTATAAGCTGGACACGAGTTCTCTCACATTGACAGTGGCTTGACGAAAATTGCAGACTGACCCCTCACTCATCTGGTGCCTTCGGGAGGTAGAGATGTTTGAGATATATATATCTCGAACTATCTACTTCTTTTGTAAGGTCTGATGGCGTAGTGGGTTAAAGCATACTAGTTATGCCAGCTACTGGAAGGTAGTTGTGCTTTCTGGGTTCGAGTCCCACTGGTGGGTGTTGTCCAAAGATTGTTTATCTTCACTTGTGGTTTATGCAAGTATAGGCTTATAAGCTGGACACGAGTTCTCTCACATTGACAGTGGCTTGACGAAAATTGCAGACTGACCCCTCACTCATCTGGTGCCTTCGGGAGGTAGAGATGTTTGAGATATATATATCTCGAACTATCTACTTCTTTTGTAAGGTCTGATGGCGTAGTGGGTTAAAGCATACTAGTTATGCCAGCTACTGGAAGGTAGTTGTGCTTTCTGGGTTCGAGTCCCACTGGTGGGTGTTGTCCAAAGATTGTTTATCTTCACTTGTGGTTTATGCAAGTATAGGCTTATAAGCTGGACACGAGTTCTCTCACATTGACAGTGGCTTGACGAAAATTGCAGACTGACCCCTCACTCATCTGGTGCCTTCGGGAGGTAGAGATGTTTGAGATATATATATCTCGAACTATCTACTTCTTTTGTAAGGTCTGATGGCGTAGTGGGTTAAAGCATACTAGTTATGCCAGCTACTGGAAGGTAGTTGTGCTTTCTGGGTTCGAGTCCCACTGGTGGGTGTTGTCCAAAGATTGTTTATCTTCACTTGTGGTTTATGCAAGTATAGGCTTATAAGCTGGACACGAGTTCTCTCACATTGACAGTGGCTTGACGAAAATTGCAGACTGACCCCTCACTCATCTGGTGCCTTCGGGAGGTAGAGATGTTTGAGATATATATATCTCGAACTATCTACTTCTTTTGTAAGGTCTGATGGCGTAGTGGGTTAAAGCATACTAGTTATGCCAGCTACTGGAAGGTAGTTGTGCTTTCTGGTTCGAGTCCCACTGGTGGGTGTTGTCCAAAGATTGTTTATCTTCACTTGTGGTTTATGCAAGTATAGGCTTATAAGCTGGGACACGAGTTCTCTCACATTGACAGTGGCTTGACGAAAATTGCAGACTGACCCCTCACTCATCTGGTGCCTTCGGG